>NC_052665.1:3956612-4260967 GCF_016802725.1 Solenopsis invicta
AATGAGATGAAAATGAGCAAAAAGAGAGAGAGAGAGAGAGAGAGAGAGAGAGGGGGAGAGAGAGAGAGAGAGGGGTCAAAAGAAAGAGTTGAAAAAATAGTCTCTCTCTCTCTCTCTCTCTCGTAGAATTTTTAGGTTTTATATTTTACGGCGAGCAACGATTCTGAAAAACTCGTTCGCTAAAATCTTCTCCGACCTCTTCGCTCGCGAATACGAATGTCGAATGTTAACGCGCTTAATGTTAGCTTATCTCCTGCGTTCCTCTATCCGCGGATGATTGTGTGTGCGCAAGCACGAAAGTCAACGACAGTACGTGTACCCCATCGCGGAGCCGTCTCTTTTCTGTTCTCGTAATTACTTAATACATTATTAATAGACGGCTGACTTTACATAAGCTCCAGGGGAAAGTCGGAAAATTTCAAGACGGGAAGTTAAGCAGATTGCCAAGACTGGACATTTGCATACTGGCACCGTACCCTCTGTGCCGCACTGACAAAATCCCACCTTCGTTTCATCGCACGTAGTCGTAGTAACACTTTCGTAAGTCAAGTGCTCTGTTAAATGGATTTCCGGTCTCTCAAAAAGAAAAAAATTTCGATAATAAACCAGCTAATATAACGTGAAAGACGAGTGTGTATAACAAAGAATAAAAATATAACAATGACGAGAAGAACGATAAAATTCTACATTTTCAATAATTAATCGAGTTTCCGCCTATTAATTTTTCACATGCGTTCGCTCATATGTTGTTTCGTATTTTTTCTTTTCTTAAACCTTATGTTATATACATTCCGTGGATATGTCCTCTCGCAAACGAAACATCTTCCGTTTGTAAAGCCGGAACATAAAAATGTCCTTTTACGACACACGCACGACTAAATAAATTTAAACAGTCGTATTTCTTTGAGATAGCGACAGAATGGCTTTAGGGCACGGATTTACACCCTTCAACTATTAGTCGAGGAATCGTTCGCAAAATACGACACCATCAACGGTAGATACCCAATCCTTGAAAGGAGGACAGTGGAGCTGCAGTGTAACTTTAGTGGTAAATTGGAGGTAATTTGCGAGAGAGGCGGTCACCCGGGCAGTTAGCGAACCAACAACCGCCGCCAGAACAACAGACTTGCTCGTCCAGTGTAGTGCTGTTACCTGAGCGCTGGCTTTACGAAGAAGAAGCGCACGCACACAAATATTCTGCTCTTCCGTCCGCATCGAAATTTTTTTTTTCTCTATTATCAGTTCAACTTGGCGAAGAAAGACGTGCAGAAATGTTACGAAGAGAGGAAAGCTGTGCGACAATTAAAAATGGCGTGATCATTGTTTCTTTTTCTAAAAGAAAAAAAAACTTGAGAAAATGAATCTTACGAAGTCGCGCAAATTAAATGTGCATGAACGTTGTCAAAATCTCAGAAACGTATGAAATCACCGCTGCGCTGAATTTTTTCTATTGTATTTGCTATCGTAAAAAAGTAATATGAATATATTCAACGGGAATATAAAGTTTGCGCGAGAATAATCCCGCACCCAAGCTAAATAGCGCGGTATCTCACAACACATATTAAACTTTTATAAAAATTTACAAAGCATCATAATGTAAATGTATTCGTCATTGCTCTCTGTGAAGAAAGAATACAAAAGGCTCGATAATGAAAAGAAGAAAGAAACGCGATGCAATTTAAATTTCACAACATTATTTTTATTCATCCCGTTACAGTTGGCCGGTTAATCACCTCTTTCTCCAGGAACTGCAATCAATACCGCCGTTTGTACGATTAGAGAATAAGTAAAGCAAAATGCGGCACTCTTTCTCTCCCTTTCTCTCTCTCTCTCTCTCTCTTTCTCTCATATTGGAGCTCGAAACACGTACATTGGAACGATAAAGCGCTCAATATAGAGTACAATGAAAAGCAGCGCTCTTGCAAGAGGATGAAAAGAGCTTATGTTTCACCATCGCGTACCGTTTGTAAATCATCGTCACCATTTTCAGACCGCGGGAATTTTACTTCGTTCGATCCCATCCGCTCGCTTCTATTTTTACACATACGGTGACCAGGCAGCGCGGCGCGTAAAAAGGCAATGTTTCCGTGAATGAAGCGTTTCGCTTCCTCACTTCCGCGGAATATGTGGCGACCGCGGCCTCGACAGAAACTTTTTTTTTTTCTTTTTCTTTCAATCTCATGGATATTTTCTATGCCGAAGCGTATTTGCATTTTAACGAGGGGGCTGTGAAAGAAAGTTATAAATAAGAAACACTTGGGCACGAACACTAGATTAAAAGCGAGGTCAATGAAGGCGGCGAACGGGGCAAGCGACGAAGTTATATTCACGACGAAGATGGGAGACATTGCCTTTTTTTTGCTGTTTCTTCAGGACCGCAGGTGCGTGCATAATATAAATAGCGACCTAAATAATAAAAAGAAAACCTTAATTTCTTAATATTTATTCCGTAATATACGACCGTTGCTAATCTCAAAATGCTACGTGGTTTGAATTCTTTAAGGATGTAACTTAATAATTTTCTAAACAGATTTTTCCTATGCAGTTAGCAATTTGACGCATTTTGACGACCCACATTACCATCTCCGCTTTACGTTTATTCGCTGTGACCCATCACTATTATATTGGCACAGAAAATTTGAAAGAAGCAAGATGCATTATCACCGTATATAGCTTAAACCTGCCTTAGAGAGTCCGGCGAAATAATAGTGCATAGTTGGAACGAGATGTACAAGACTTCCCAATTATCTCGAGGAACGTAGTGAAAAATCACGTGAGCGTCGAAGACGCCAGGCTCGAGCAAGCCAAGGCCGTAATACGAGCTTAGTTGAAAAGCTGAATCGCACTCTTGGGGCAACGCCTCGCTCGTTGGCTCGGAACCCTCCTGACTTACGAGCAGATTAAGAAACTCCCCGGGTCTCGATAACCAGCCTCCAAAGTGCCTCGGGTCACTGCTCGGCCGTGAAACGATATCCCAACGGAGCCCCTCGGAATTCGGCAAGATATTATTTTCCGACTTTCTCCGTTCGTGTTAATTACAGGGCAGCTTTATGTTATTAACCCGGGTACCTCGTGAATTCAACGTTCTCAAGTTTTACGATTCCGGCGAATCGACGATGCCGAAGTGCCAGCATTGCGTAATGATCATGAATATATATCTTTGCTTCTCGAAATCTGAGATATCCGCAGCAATAAGGGAATCGAGAAAGTTTTATGGCACGAAAAAATCGTAACTTCTCCCGACAATTAAATTAATTAGTATATTAAGAAAACGAATTTCTCTTCTTTAAAATCACAGATTCGATACATTGTCAAAATAGAGGTTCATAAATCACACGATTTGTAATATTAATTATGCGTTTTAATTGTTTAATCTCATGTGAAATTTTGCGCCTCTAACATAATTGAGTTTATGCATATACCAGGAGCATCTCGAATAGATCTCATTAGACACTTTACCGCATTCATGAAATTCTTTCACGACGGATGGAGGCTCACCGGAAGGGATGAGCCGTGTATGCTAAGTCTCGAGAAAGCACTCGGTCGCACCGGTTGAGGAATTTTCCGCGGTATGATGACGTTATGAAGTTTGTCCCATTTTTGCACGGGGAAGATTAAGATTTTAATTGTGCAGTACGCGGTAATTACAGAGCAAACTTCCTCTCCACGGGCTTTCTCGCACTTCTCCCGCTTCTAGAGAGGACCTACGATGCAATTCTCTCTTATTCTCTCTTTCTCAGTCACGCATCTTTTCCGTCCTTCTTTCTTTTCTCGGTGCTCCTTTCACACGAATTGTCGAGATGGTGGAAGTTTGCACGGCCAACTCGGAGCTCCACGATTGGACGAGTTTTCAGGATAGCGCAGGCAGTTTTGCCTGCTGGAACAGGAGAGAAAGATCTTTTTCCTGGATGGAGCTGGAATAATATTTGTAGATTACGAACCGCGGAACTTATTCGCCGCTTGACAGAAGAGAGAGAGAACGAAGAGAGAGAGAGAGAGAGAAAGAGAGAAAGAGAGAGGGACATCGAACCAAGTCGAATGGAGTAAGTGAAGTGAAGAACGGTAGAACAAAAAGAGTATCCAGATACCTATACTGTGCACTCGATAGATCAACATTGGCAAATTTCTCACCTCGCTTTATTCATGCGTAAAGGATCATGGAACGATTACATCATGCTTGAATATGCGTATAAAATATCTTGGAAATTGTAAGCTACACGTAATATCATTTTTGTAAAGTCGATACAATGCGAGAAAATCAATGTTTATGAAATAAATAATTGATTTCTGGCTTTTTCGTCATTTTTTTTGGTATGCCTAAAAAATATTTAATAATAGTATATACATATTATAAATATTAGTAATGCGAATGGCTACACTTTTTTTCATAAGCGTTTTCCAAATGAATAAATACGAGTGATTAGTTATATACCGCAAACTGGTAAACAGTACAATATATTATGGTGCGCAGCGAATCGAAGAGGGTAATAGGTCGTATGGTTAATCCGATGGATTAATTAACGTGTCGCACAGCGCATCCTCCATTGCGTTAAGGAGCAATAGGACCAGGCAACGAGTTGGCTCTACGGGTTTCTAGTACTTTCGGTGTGGCAAACTTGGTAAGCTCGGGGAGTTATGCGTTCTTCGGCAAACTTGCTCACCGACCCAGCCAGCACGCACCGCGCACCGGCAGCCGTGTTAGGTGGCTATACCACGTACACGGGCTAACTTGAATAATAGACATTGTTGTACGAATTAGGCGGGTAAGGGTAAAGTCCGTGGTAGCCACGAAGAGCTGTGGTACCGGCCGACCCTGCGAACGCGCACCTCCGACTTTAATTAACGATGTCTGAACATCCAGTCCGCACCGGACGTATTATTAACTCGTCCATAGTCGGGATGGCGTCCCATCGAGGGAGTTCCGAGAATTCGTGGTCGTCGATGGTTTCCCGATGATGATCCGTTCGGAACGTGTCGTTCGTGTCGAAAGAATGCCGGAATGTCTTGACTAGCCTACTATGAAATCTATCGTCGTTTCAGGTTCAAACTCGCGATACGGACCCACCTCACGGGGCAACTTTGTTAACTCTTTCAAAGTTTTCAGCTAGAATAAGATGATAAGAGAAGTACACGGGCGGATCGCAGCACGCACACAGTTCGGCGATCGAGAGGAGGTCGGAATCTAGAAACGGATACGCGAACAGATGCGCAGAAGAAGTTTTCGTCCGGTATTACGATTCAGTCCGACCATAAATAAGAAACCGGCGGTTCGATATAACTCACTGGATTTCCATACGATGATAAAACGGACGCTTGGATCCCGGCGCGATGATTTATATGATCCCGACGCTGCCCGTCGCGAAACCCTTTTCGTCGTCCGACGATTCGGCTTGGCCTGTCCACGGATGTTTGCACGCAATAACGGAATGTTTTTTTTCGTGTACTTTATTCTCCTCTCTCTTCTTTACCCTCCTAATTGTGCTGGGCGGACAAGCGAATAATGCGAAAGATTTTTTATTAACGATCCGCTCCGCCCCTCTACATCTACATCTAAAGACCTAACTGCGTCTCTCGCGTTTTCTCATTTTCGATATATCGATATGGGTTACGATATGAGAGTTATATCCACACATACAAACGGCTTTCTATCAATATGTTTGATGAAATATGGATTATTCCCAGTAGACCAGTTGGTCGGTTCAAGAATACCAAGAAATCACCTAAGATATCCGTATTCACATCTTGATGTACGATCTACGGATAGCGTCGGTTTTCACCTCACGTTCCTTTATTGCTGCAAATTTTAGTTACGATAGAAATAAGAGAATTAAGCTACGCTTAAGCACATCTCTTCTCCACTCCATAAATTTATTTTCGGAAATCTTTTGGAATTTTTTCATCGAAGATTAACAATCCTTTAAAAAGATATTATTAAATTGTTTTTTTAAATTTACTCGACAATGACAATAAATACTATATCTTGATTCTAACAGAAAGTTATTAACAAACACAAATATTTTCAATCATCGGTGTTCACAAGGTTGCTCAAGATTGCGGTCAACTTGACAGCGCAATAATAGGGTATCGAATTTAATATCATTGGATACCTGTCCTGATGATCAATTAATGGGCGTCAGATTGTTTCGCGGAGTTTCTTCTTCGAGTCCGGGAAAAAAATGGGTCGGCCATTGGTAAAGGGTGAGGCCGTTGGTTCAAAATTAAATTATCTTCTCGTTTCTATCACGCGCTTCATTCTTTATCACGTCATTCGGACCGTGATATATCGTGTGATGCGCCGGCGCTGGTCATTTGTCAAGTAGTTCGAAAATATCTATGAGAAACTAGAAACTCCCGCGTGTTCACTCGTATGGATTTGTTGACAAAAAGTTCCGCCATAAGTCAGACAACAAAAAACTGTTTTTTTTTAACGTGGTAAATTTCGAAGTATTTTTCTCTTTGGTTATTTTATAAATAAAAATAAATCCATTTATCAACATTGTGTTAGATTAATTGGTGATCATATAAAAATAGTAATAATTTTGTGTTTATCTACATCTTAAAATAGATGTAAAATAAAAGAATATAATAAATGTATAATAAAAGAATATATAGATATGTAGTTTCATTTGACGATACAAATATTTTTATGTAGATTGATATAATAGTGAGTATGCTTCTTAATACATCGACTATATTTATCAAAATTTCATAAAGATATCATAAGATATTCGAAATTACGTTATGATAAGAAATATTTTGCTTAGATAATGACTATTTCCCATTTCCTAAATTGCGTTTCGGCTCATCCAATTTTAATCAATCGTACTGTGTCATGATGGAGATAAAATCAACGATTTGATGAAAACTGTTTGATTATCGGTAAATTCGATGTCAATGCTATTAGAGACTCAAAGGTGAGAGAACGTATCGAGACAATCGAAGCAATTAGCGTCAGTAAATAGATTTCGAGCGAAAGGGAGGTCGGATTAGTCGGAATCCTCCGCATGGCTTCAACGATCAAAAGACCGAATGTACAATATTGGATACAATAAAAAAAATCCAACAAAAGAAACGTAGCTGTGTGTAGTTAACATATTAAAATATATGTAGTTGAGCAGTTTGTTTAATAAATTGAAAAGTTTTATTTCATTTCAATATAATTATAATAAAATTGCATAATGCATGTTTTACATAATTGATCAAAATTGTATATGATTAATACATACGACAAAATTAAATATGCTAATTGTAGTTTATTATAATTTATATTGCGAACATAATGCTGAAAGTAAAGCAAGATTGCCTGTGTTCAAAGAGAAAATAAAGTTTTAAAAAAAAGTGTTTATTCTTGGTTAACTTTTATCCCTTCTACGAAGCGAACTACGCCGATCAACAATCTCATTTTCCGTACAAAAGTCCTGAAGTTGTTCCTTGATGAGTTTATAAGTTCTAGGTGCCGGACTAACAACGTGTCCGTGAAAATTAAAGAAGTCATTGATAATAATTTTAAAGAGGATGCTTTAATTATTCCGCTGGCTTGCAAATCGGAGGCCCGTCAAAGTTTTGGTAATAGAACGGGAGAATGACGAAAGAGAGAGAGAGAATAAGAGAAGAAATATTCTCTACCGGCGGTGACGAGCATTCTCGTCAATTTTTAGTAGAAAAGGATAATGACGCAAACGACAAGGGAGGGAAAGAGATAAAAAGAGTTTCGTTAATTAATACGCGGCATAATTGGAAAAAGCTTTAGCTAAGCCCGTCTGCGAAACTTCTATACTTTTTTTTTCATTTTTCAATCTTCCGATTTATTGACTAATATTGCAAAATCGAATACCGGAAAAATATTCCCTTATTTCAGTGTATGTCAAAAAATAAATATTATAAATAATTATATATTAGTATTTAGAAAAATAATTAAAAAATGTGATAAATTATTTTTTCTTTAAATACTATTTCATTTGTGTTGCCCTAATGATTATTTACTATCCATCGATGCTTTATTATTCTTAAGTTTATTATCAAATAGTACCAAAGTTTCGAATATTGATTATAGCAATTGCCCAACATACGCTTGTAAATTACAAATTTGCATACGTAAATCGGTTATAAATGTTTAAACTTTAATTCATTTAGTTGATGATTTTTACATACGTTCTTTCTTGTTATTTTTGCATTAGAAAATCACGCGTTTCTCATTAACGTGGTAAAACGATCAAATAAATCTATATCTGCTAAACGTAAATAAATTTATATAACGCAAATAAATATAAACGAGTAAAAAAAGGCATCTGATTTTAATTAATATCGGGAGTGGAAAGGGGAAATGGATCCATCAAAAACTTTTCGTATTTTCTCGGTTTATAGAATCGTTGGCGAGTTCGCTAATCTTTTCGGTGCGGTTTACGAATTAACACGGTTTCGTGATTACTTCGGAGTTCGTCGCATGATTATTAACTCGTAGGAGTATAGACAAGGAGAACTACGAAGATCTCAATTAACATTTTGATGAACATAACAACCGAATAGAAGCACCGGATTTAAGAGCAAATTGCGGTCGCCAAGAATAGTTTCAATTATATCGGCTATATATATTGCAACTTTAATTTTTAATCATCGACATTAATATGCATGTAATTTATCTTAATTTTTAGATAAAAAAATTTCCATAATCATTGTCCATTAAAATAATAATTTATCAAGTTTGAGACGCAATGAACTGTAAATTGCAATTTAGTATTTATAATACATATTTACGAGATTGCCTAGAGAAATATATTAATATTATAAACAATTTATTGTTTTTGCTTTGTCCATAATTAATAGTATATAATAATATACTATACAATCGACATAGATACGCTTTACACCAATGTATGGTAACGTTTCCATTCATAGAACTTTTTTGCATTAGAAATTAAGCCTCGATTATTTGCGTGAATTTTTTTCTATTTTCTTTTCGCGTCTTTGCGTATGGATGTGAAAAATGAGAACTTCGTGCTAAGTCACTTTCGTATAATGGATACGAATTTACACGAAGTGCTTATAAACGATATCCTCTCACTCTACATATAGTTCACAAAGAGAGAAAGAGACACAGTGTTATCCATTACTTTGTTTTAATAAGATATTCTCACGATGGGTGGTCAGTACGGGAACACACGCTAACCCGTGTCCGAGGATTTTACGTGCCCGACCACAGTTTCCAGTTAATCCACGAAGATAAGGCTGGCGCAACTATATATTTCTATGTTTATTATACTCCGGTAACAAGGTGGGAGCGGATCTAGATACGACTGTCTGAGAAGCGACCCGGTAACGAAGCATCGAGAATTTCACTTCGGAATACACGTATGTAAACGGCGATGTTGGTGAAGGTACCATGTATGTATGCCGCATATACGTTGCCAACTAGTTTACCTACATGCTCGCCGAGATCTGTTCTGGAAACAATGCGACGTGTTATGCGCTTCATAATTATGCATGGAGCAATACAACGCTCGGTCTTCCCGAATCGTTTCTTTTAGGTAAGAAAGGTTGACGTTCATGCTGGAATTCAAAGAAGGGACATTAGGACGTGTCCCCCCCCCCCCTCTTCCACAATCGTTAACGTATCTCCCATTACGGACTTTAATTATTCTGAACGCGCGCTGATGCACGACTGAGCTATGTCGCTCTTGACAGAGCGATAGTTGACGAGTCAATCGGCCGCGAGTTTCGTACGGGGCCGCACGCGATCGCGCGCTCATTTACATTTCTACGAGCCGTCTTAAAAGGCGCGCAATTTTTAACCGCGAGGAGCGGCGAACTCCGCGCTCGGCCGCTCGATACAGATCCGACCACCCAGCATACAGCATGCTATGCCGGCGCGATATTGGATTACACATTCCTATAGATCGTCACGTAGGTGTGTGCAGGCGTTCGCTTGCATAGCGTACACATATGCCGTACATAATATACAAAGCTAGATAATGTACAAGGTGGATGGAACAGGTACGACATAACGTACGCGGGACCCCCGACGCGAAACGAGGCTTTATATCAAATGCATAACAACGCTATTACTACACTCAATTGCTATAAGCCGTAGATTGCGGATTATCTGGTCGCTCTTCGTTGCCCGGCAGCTTCCTGGCGCAAGCGTACACGCGCGTGCGCGTGTGCTAATGTTAATATAATATTAATCGCCTAATGATTATGAATGCCAATTGATATTAGCAGTCGGCGATAGCGAGCGCGCGATTCGCAGCTGGAATCGCGCTTAATGCCATCGCGAATGGTGACTCATTATACCATACGGCGATGGCATGATAACGCGTTGTCGTTTTCACGGTGCTCCACGTTCGATAACAACACGTTAAATTTTCTCGCGAGTCAATAATCGTAACTTCGATTCGAGAAGATTAACGTTTCTCAAACAATAATTATACGTGCTGTTAATTATCGGGAATAACAAAATAGAGATGAAAGACTCCATGTAAAACATGTTTGCACAATTTTAGTGACTTTGTTAGTTCATACAGGGTAGAAGCGTGGAGAAGGAAGGGGCACGCTTAACCCAGAAAAGTATAAGGACAGAGAGAAGGAAATCCTTCTTTTCTCGTCCGGCGTATTATAGGCACGAGAAGACCGGGATGTGTCGATGTTGATGTTTCAGGAAGCGTTTAATGGACGTACGTGTCTCGGCTCTTGGGAACCGCGGAAGTGCACGGCACGCACCTGTCGAAACGAACGAATGTCTTTCATTCGCCACGAAACCGTGACAAGAGGGACATCGCCTGTTATTTATATCGGAGTAATTTTTCTCCCCCCCCCCCCCTTTGCCGTCACACGGTGCAGCCCCGGGAAATGAAGCTAACTGTCAAGATTATCTTTGTGGGACGGCATACAAGAGAAACGCGGTATCTCCATCTCTTCGTCAGACGCTTACGTAACTAACGTCTTAAATAGTTAATAAGTGTGCATTTACAACGTAAGCATCACCTCGTTAGTTCCACAGAGTTTAATACGGATGTGTGTGTATGTTGCATTTAACTTTTGAAGTTGGATTAAATGGATGAAGAAACAATTAGATGATTAGAGAAAGAAAGGTTAATATATTTAACATGTCACTTGAGATGTTAAGACTATAATTTTATCGTTATCAAAATACATATCTTTTATATTTCAAAATTACACTCGAAATGAATATTTTATTTTGTAATTTCTCTCTTTCTTTCTGTTAGTAATTTCGCAATAATGAGCAGATTAATTGAATATTAATGCTATCAAATTTTATGTATATTAGTTGCAGATGTTGAAACAAACCATTTGCCAAACATTACTCGGGCACCCAAAATGTTTAGATGAAACATCGCCTTACTAATACGCGCAGGTCGTAAAACCTCTCGGGTGCACATCTGGAAGCTCGCAACGAGTGACGAAGGACCGGAAGTGGATGCAAGAGGGGACCGGAGGGGAAAGATCTTAAGAAGATAATTCCCTTCAACCAGTTGATTTATCAGTTCCATGAATTGGAACACAAAGTCAATTATCTATGTTAATCGAAGTAAATTTATCGAACAGACAAATTGAACGTCAAAATATTCCAGCGTTAACATTATATTTATAACGGTAATCACTCGTGCTTTGATAATCTAGTAACTTTAATATTTTTATAGCGTCGTTAATGTCATCTTATATTCATATTAAAACAAAATGTACATGGCACGAGCTGTATATATAAATTAAATTTCTTGTATGTCTTGTATTTCGTTTGCATCAAAACACACGTTTCGACTTAAGGTAACGAGTAGCAAAGCTTCCGTCATTTAATTCATATGAAGGGACGTAAATCTTGCCCGAAGGTCCGTCAACGTTTCTGTCTCTTTGCTCGTGGTCGAAATGCTTCCGTAGCGAAATGTGGCACTCGGCCGGAATTGTCTCCGTGCCAAAACAATAGCTCGAAAAATATTCAGCACCTCGTGTTTTTCTCTATTTAACGCGCGAGAGGCCTTTTTTCCATTCTGACGGAACTCTGCCGGAGAAATAGAGTGTGCGCGCGAAGGCCTTGAAAAAAAAAAGAAAAAGAAAAAAGTCGGATTCCCGAGGGGATGCGCCTCGGAACTAGTGCGGAAAAAAAATTCGTCGAGCGCCTCGCGTGCGTTTTCCACGGCGTTTCCCGCCACGTTGTCGTCGTCCGCCACCTCGTTGTCGACGGAAAATAATGAAAATATTGACCCACGCGAGAACGACGGCGCATTATCCGGACGTTTCCCGGGACTCGGGGATCTATACCGGTTACATCATCGTCGTCGTCGTCGTCTTCGTCGACGTCGACGTCGACAACGGTTGTGAGTGTTTCGGAGAGAGTCGCGCGGCTTTTAACGCCCGGTTTTTCGGGCGCCTCCTAAGCAAACAGACCTTCCGGCTATGCGGAGCTGCTCCACGTTCCTTTTTCCACTGTGTGGAAGCACATGTCCGCTTTATCCGCCCCCGCGTGACCATATTACGAGCGATCGAGCGAAGAGTAGTCGTCCACGTTTTTCAAGCTTGCGGCCATGGACAAATATTCCACTTGTGCTAGGGACGTGCGTAAACAAGTCGCGCGATAACCCGAGTCATCTTGCGTTCTTCTCAAGGCTGAAGGCACACGCGCTTCGAAAACATTCGTGATCAAACGACGATTTGGAAGCGAAAGTGTGATTGCGGAGCAATCATGAGGTATTGAAGAATTTCGACAATAAGTTATATGAAAAGAATTTGTGACAAGCGAAAGACTAAAATTATAATATATTTTTATATTTTCTTTTGCAATTTTTTTGCATAATTTTCAAGAGAGAAAATTTCTGTCAAAAGCTAAACAAACGGTAAACAGACAGTCTTATTGATTTGTGAATATAATTTTGGTCGACAGAGTCACATGACGATATTAGAGAGCTTTAAAATTTGGAAATGAGATATGAATGCACGCTCGTTGAACTATCAGCCTGTCCGCATAAATGCGGATGCTAGGGAAGTGCATTCGAATAAAGTGCATGCAACGCGATGAATTGGCCGCGATAGAAACTCACATGGCGCAAAATCGCGAAAGCTATTGAATAGCGGGCCACACAATGTTACATTTGCAAACTGTAAATACATGAAATGTTGAACACTTATATAAACGAATTAATACAATATTACATCTATATATCAAACTAACATATATATGTATATAAATGCTGCGAAATATTGAAATTCGCATTTAATCTGCCTCCCGCAAATTACGATTCTTGTACAGAGTTCCACGTGTCTTTAATTTGACTTTCATTAAATACGCAAATCAGAAAGGCGAAAGATATTCTCTTAAATATTTCTAAATACAACATTACATCGAAATTAAAAAGAAAGGGTTAAATTAGAACGTTACTTTTAATTAAAAATTAAAAAAATGCAATAATATACCGCTTTTGAATATTTGTGAAGTAGTGAGATTATTCACAGTCAGTATATTTTATTAAATCCTATTACGCTCTCTTGAACTAAATCTGTATGTAAATAGTTGTTGGCTAGAGATACGTTTATTATCACAGCATTCATAAAAGTAAACTCATAATTAATAAAGATAACGCATGGACTTGTTGATGTTTGTTATTATTAATAACGGTAGAAACACCTCTACTCGCGATAATATCAACAAAAATAAAAATAAATTTTCCATCGCGGCATCATCTGTATTACCCTTTAAACTTCGCGACATAAAATCACTGAGATCCACCGCGCTTTCCTTTTCCCATTTCTATGCTCGGAACGTGCTTCTGAAGGCTTGTAAAAATGGCACGAACAGCGTGATTCTGTCGGCACCATTCTACTGTATTTTCCGTCCTAATTATATCTCACCCCCAATGCAAAACTCGTTACGGTCATCTCTCCACTATCGCGTCGTCTTGCATTAACCTGCAGAATGTTTTGCTCGCTTAATTACAATGGCAATTTCGTTAATTAGGTCAGGCACGTATGCTGCTGTATAGCCGTGCCATATAATCATATATTTGAAGCAGAATTCGATTTATATTTGACTATCTATTTCTTTCCTTTTAAATGAAATTAATATTTAATCACATATTATACATATATCTCTTTAAATCTAGAGAAGTGAAAAGTTATTTTAAAAGAGTAAAAATTTAGCCTCTGCAATTTTTTGAGTGATTTTTCTACAAGGTTTAGTACAATTGAAAGATTTAAAAAATTGATATTAAAAATATCTTTGATTTTAGTAAAAAATATTTTGAGTTAATAAAAATAAAGGTTACAACATCATTTAAAATGAATTCAAGATTAATTTTAATTCAAATCGGAAAATATGTTACATGAATCGCACTTTATTACCTTTCTATTGCTTCTGTCATATAATCGGTTTCATATGTCCTTTTTTTTATTGAAAAAGAGTATTTAAAGAGAACTAATTTTTTTACGGGAACAAGATTGCAAATTTAAGATGGATCGAACATTAATAGAAATGGAGAGTGACGTGACCGGGTCGATAGCGTTACGACGTTAATTTTAATCTCAATCAAGAATAAAAAAGTTACTGTTCTTTATTCAGCAAAAATTTTCGTCAACTTTATTTATGTCAAGAAAGTTTTATCAATTCCATTCAAAATGCAAAGGTACACTAATTATTAATAATTAAATAATATTTTTGTACACATGTACGTATATATTGCAGCATTTAGAAAAATGCAAAAGTAGCTTACTAAAGCATGGAAAATAAATCAATTCTACTATTATACACCTAACAAAGAATATTAAAATTTTAAGATCGGTGTTATTGATAGCCAAATTAAAGTCACGAAAAATATATTGAAGCTTTTATAATACTTGTGACCGATACATGTGCACGGTAGCGAGTCGTTTTCTCCCTATCAATCCCTATGCAATGCGAATAAAATTTAACGTCAATATTCTCTGTAATTCGAACCTTTGGAACATCATGCGATCCGCGAGCTTAATTATTGTAGCTCGCACAACTTGCAAATGCTTAGACATGCACCGATGCGGCTTGGCGCGGAACGTAGCGTCACGCAGCCTACATTACAAATTGGATATTATGCAATTACCTAGCGATTAAATTAGGCGTTGCTGACGCCGCAATGGTTGCGCTTGTACGCAACACGTACCGCTGTTCCTACGTGTAGCCGTGAACGTACCCTGTAAGCAACCGCACTCACAAAGTGCCCTCAACAATACGAGCGTTTACTAAGCTCGCGAAATACTTTGTTCCACAACGAGCTGTGACTAATTACGAAACGTCGTTAAGAACATTCTCCGCGATTCTAAGCGCCCGTCGTTGCAGAAAGATAAATTGCATTTTACACCATCTATTTTACATTGTACGAACACAAAACAGAAACGCTTTAATATGCTGCTAATATGTCAAAGAGGCTAAACTTTAAAATCCAGTTTCTGTAAAACGATCCAAATACTCAGTGATATTTTTGCACCATAAAGATTTAGACGGTGAAAATTATATTTTCATTTAATATATAATTTTATAACTTCTTACGCATCCATCTCAATTCGTATGAGGCAACAGATTAAAATGCGTTTGCTCGCCTTTTCGGCATTTTTTTCGAACTCGGATGTGCTCTGCGCCACGGTGTCTTTCACGGCAGTTGAAAGATCGACGAGAGCTCAAAGGATTGTCGTTCTTGCGTTTTTATTTTCTCGCTTGCGTTCACTCGTTGAGACCATTAAGACCAGCCAGCTGGGTGGCCGATTTTCACCGTCCGTCGGTGTCGTCGTTCGCGCGTATGTCTTTAGCTCTAAAAATAGCTGCACTCGCAATGCACATAACCCGATATTTCTGAAGCCGGCGGTTCCTATACTTGGAAATTCTCGCAGTTAATGATATTTCTGTCGAACGTGTGCGGGTGGTCCTGCCTCCGGATATTCGTTATCGACATCGCGAGGATGATTGAAGTCGGTGATTCAAAATTAACACGAAAGTCTATGGATTATAAATACTGCCGCAACAATATTTCAGAGTAACCAGAAAGATTTAGACAATGTATCATATTATTAACATTAATTATTTTATTCCAATGTTGTAGTTACGCGTGCAACGACGCGTCCACGTCTCGATAAGTTATTCAATGATGCGTTAGTTCAATGGAATTAAATGTTGGTTTCCACCGTATATTGAGCGAAAGAAAGGAATGGAAGTGCAATCACACAAATCCGGGAAAATAAAAATGCCATTACGAGACGTTTGGAATAAAAACAGCGGGGACTACGCGAGGAGAGACGTAAGCGCGAAATCGATTTAAAATACTACATGCCGTCGTGGTGCGAACGCATATAGGGAAAAATCGACGCATCCGTCTTGGCGGCTGCTGACGGATCGTTTGATTGCTTCTCATACATATCGCGGAGAAAAGCATTTGCGAGGAAGATTACCCCTTGCTGAGATGCTCCGGGGTGGTTCGTAGGGGAATACGCGATAACGTCCCGAAACGAGCTTCGAGGGGCTGGCGGAGCCTGTTTTGTTATTTATGGTTGCATTACCGAAAGCGGCGTAAGGACAGTAAGTGCGTGGGAGATGCCGCGTGCGAGACTAAAGTATGTATAAAGTGGAGAAGCACATTTTTACGATGCCACGCTGAGCTTAATCCGCCTCTACGATCGATTTCACCCGCGCACTTCTATCCGCTTTCTCACGCGGGGGTCGCGCCATTTTACGCGCCTCGTATGTTAGCGGCGGATCGCAGCTGTAACAGTGAACGAATATTTTTCGTAAACGCTAACGCTACGTCGGGAGAATATATTGCCATGATAACGTAATTTCATAAGTCATATTGTAGTAAAGTTGTAGCAAAAGTGCACAGATCAATGAAGTAGCAAAACCATCTTCGCTCAAGAAATGAAGATATATTTCATTATCGTTGACGTAACGGCGTTTCATAGTACAACCTTTTAGTGAAATATTACAGGTTCTTCTCGCAGAATGTATATTGAGAAATCATGAACATATTGGATTATAAACCATCTAATAAATATTGTTCGATAATAAAAATGAAACATTACATATCAAATATCGCAAGAAAAGCAATTTTTGACTTTGTTAAGTTATTATTTAGCTCATTTGCGGCGAAAATTATTTACCATCATTATTTTAGTGTTTTACTGTATAATATAATTTTCCTTCTGTTATAAACTACCACTTTATCGTCTACGAAGTATGCTGTAACCTACAGCTGAAAGCACCGTAAAAGATAAGTAGGCAGCGGTTGACACGACCGAAGAGAGCAGAGATACGCGATGGGACCTTAATTAAAAGAATCTTCGTTTACCCAGTCTGGAGTGCCAATCACCGCGTTTAATTACTTGCCACTTTTTTATCATTTAAACTTTTCATTGGGAGTTAAGGAAATTTACGTGCGGCCCTCATTAACGTTTATCAACGTCAGCCAAGAGTCGAAAGTACCAGCTACTCAACGATTAGAAGCGAGCGAGTTTGTTTCGTCCACGATATGCTAATGAGGCTTTCCTTCGCTATGTAACGTTCACTTTTGTAACGAGCGATAGAAAGGCGACGTCATCACGAACGCAATCTCGTCTCCGTCACGATATCATTGCATCGCGGTAATTTGTCAAGTTCGTCAAGATTTCTGGCCACGATTCGAAGTAGGCTTTTCGGCTTGTTAATCAAATATTTCATTTATTTGCGTATAAACAAAAAAAGGAGCAACTTTTAAAATTAAATTGAATAATAGAATTTGTATATGAGAAAGAAATGGTCCTGCTGAAGTATCCAAAAAATTAACTGTGAATACAAATCTGAAAATAATTTTGTTAGATGTTAAACCATTGAAATAATATTGACTATTTCAAACATGATGGATATGCTGCCAAAAATTTTGATCTAGAAATCAATTTAAACAATAAAAATATTTTCACATCTAAAGTAACCAGTTAAATTTTTATATATTTTAATAAATCTTTATAAATATCTGCAGGTTATAAAAATCAAGTGTTCCATTTCTATTTAGAAAAAAAGCAACAGTAGGGCGAATATATAAAATTTACTTGTACAATAAACAAAGATAAATGATAGAGCTTAAAATTGTTAAATTTAGTTTCATTTTTTTTATCGAATATTTATTAAATAGTTTAAAATCTAATGTGTTTATAATTTTTCTCAATATATATTCTGCGAAAATAAACCTATAATACTTAAAAACAATTAAAAACATAATTTATGGAGACAGTGATTTACAAGAATATAATCGCGAAAAGACACGTTGAAATGCGGAAAATTGATTTAAAATAAAAGAGTATTACCACACATCGGCTTGGAGTGTTTTTGCACTTCGTCGCGTCTTGAAAACGGAGCGTAAGCTATTGTCAGGGTTGCTAGAATAACAAACTCGATCGACTCTACCTTTTGTGGGGATAGTCCAACCATCGTGGCTGTCGGAGAGCATTTTGAAACGACAAGCTCTCTTTTCGATCATAACCTAGTCACGTTTGCGAAAGAAAGCTTCTGACAAACACTGCTTGGTTTCGGAGATGGATATACTTCAAATGTCAACGACGTGACGAACGTATCCTCGCAGATCCCTGCTGGCGCGAGCTTGCTCGAGGTGTATTTGCAGAAGCTCAAGATTGAAACTTATAGAATAATTTTCTCGCGCAGTATATACTATATCATTTAGAGAATATACTATGCTAGAAATTCCGTTCTTTGTTCCGCGCAATTATCAAAGACACATAAGAATTTCGATTACATTCTTATCGAATAAGTTTAAGTCTTCGTGATCTGAAGACGGAAGAAGAAACGTTTAATTGGAGAATCATTATTACATCGAACGGAATCTATAAGTCATTGAGGTCAAGTGGCAAGGTCTTTGCGAATAATTTAATAGGAAAGAAGCGAGGACAGATAAAACGAACTAAAGACGAGCGACGAACTCAAAGATACTATTCATTAATTTACGAAGGACGTGGTCGTTAAAGACGGACTCCTTCGCAGACGACACGAAACGATATACGTTAAAATGCGCATTGTCGACGTTGCGAAGTAATGTTACTAGCCAGAGAACAAACGACAATGTTATCGTCGTGGGACGGTAGGCCTGCATATAAATACTGATACGGCAATGTGGTACTAATTTATTGCCAAGCCCCACGGAGATCCGATTTCACTTCTCTACCGTTTCTTCTCTTCTGTTTCTTTCTTGCGTGCTAGCCGTGAATGCCACTATTATGCATTATGACGCGTAATTCCGGCCGCAATCATGACCAGATCGTCTTGCAATTTCGGTGCCGTGAGTTTGCCGGATCGAAGGAAGAACGGCACAATGAATTCTTTTCGTTAAAAGAAAAAAAAAACGTAACGTAAGATATCCGTCGTTAGATTGTACTTAACTGATAATTTGCGAAATAACATTTCCGCGATCCAAGTATAAGAAACTACGTTAATTAATAGCAATGCACAAACCAATGATTTACAAACTCTTATTGACCTTATATTGAAACAATTAATAATAAAATGTAAATATTATCAGAATCAACAATGTAATTTGAAATAATGGACCACATTGTGTAAAATATTACAACTTGTGAATTTTAACAAGATTAAGGCATCAATAAAAATATTTATAACTTGGAAATTTGAAGTATTATATAATGAGAAAGATAACACACCACGCGAATATTATACCAAGCGAGCGTATAAACTATTTAACGACGTTAGGCGATCAAAAATGATAATACATTTCGGTAACATTACATCGTAACTTGGGCTATGTATTGCTGAACTCACATTATTCACGTTCAATCGCTGTTGATCGACAAAACGATTGCCGATTTATGGAACTCTAAGCAATAAGTAATAGTCGCAGACACAAAACTAGTAGCGCGCGACATAATGTGTAATAGTGTCGCTAGTCTGCGAGATGCGATAACATCAAAGTACCGCGAGAATTTTCTCCGCTCCGAGGATATCGCTGAATTCGTTTCAGCGAGAGAAAAAGTATCGATGCACGAATAACGAAGCACTTTGAAAATCGTAGAAGCTGCAGCGTTCTGGGACGCGCATCTAGAGGTGACTCGATAAAAGGAATATCGCGGTTGTAAACACCGAGCTACCGGTTTACACCTGTGCATGCTCGCGCATACAAAAGCGACTGCATTCACGATAAGCTTGGCGTTTTCTAGCGTTCGGAGTGCTCGTTGATGCTATTGGCAAGTAAAGAAAATTGATCGTTACCGGAGTAGCTCTCCATCTTTCTCCACAAGATATTTCTATTCGAAAATTATTGGACGTTGCTTAAGACTTTTTTTTTCAAAACAGAATGATGGAGTTTTTATGAATAAAATGACAATTATCCGTCTGCGACACTTTCACATTCCCTGTGTACCGCTATTTGACGTCGTTGCTTACATATTGATGCCCACCACTGGTTCGTATCTCTCAGCATAGTCAGCCGAATCTTTAACGATTCCCAGAGGTTCTTGCCGCACAACGCTAATGGAGTTGAATATCTCAATACCTATCTTAATATCGTTCTCCCCCCTGTATCCCACCGTATTTCAACCGGCTTTGCTTCCTTCTTGGCCGCCTCCCTCCTACGTCTTTAGATTGGAACAACCGAGTGAGTCATTCCGCGAAATCGTTTGGCATAAACATGTCTCGCAGATACCTGGTAGTCAGCATGAATTACCAATATCAAAGATAGCACGAGAGTTTTAAGATGTTTACTTTGGACGGACATTAAGATAAAACGCGTGCAAGAAAGCGTATCGCGTTTCACGCGATAACATTCATCCTTGCAACCGAACGTGCAAAGTGTTCTATAACAATGCAAAAATTGCAATGAGCTTTTAAAAATCATCTAAAAATGCGTGTTCCTTACAAACCAAATTGCTGAAATACGCTTTCAAAATGGAAACGTTTTACGATCGTTGTCAACGAATTAGACGAACGAAATAATGAATCGTGTTGGCGTTCGTGAATTTTCAGAGAGACGGAGGCAAACGCGAAAATCTAGTTTACGGGATGATTGCCACCACGTGATCCGCCATCATCGGCATTGTCATGGTATGATCAACGCCAGTGTACGTTGTCTCTTTTCATTGATTGAGGAGGGATTCGTCGAGGGTGGCTGCGGCATAGGGGGAACGATTGCAAGAGCAGGGGAATGTATTTACATGTACACAGAGACAGCAAACAAGCATAGCGCTGATTTAAATAATGTGTCGCCAAACGGAATTCTACAGAGGTGCGATGTAGTCGCTCTTTTATTAGCGGTCCGAAATCTCGTTCGTTCGAAATATTGATTTACACGACATTCGTGTAGACAAGAAAAAATTTTAACACATTGTAAAAATAACATCGTACGCGGATCCGACGTATCGCGGATAATAATAGACGGAATGTACTCGAGTCGCTCACTCGATCGTTATCGTCTCGAAGCTATTATTTTACATCCGTGTTCTATTTGGAGATTAAAGCAGGTGTGACGTGATTATATCGCGCGTAATAATTTCGCTTCGTGCCAGCCCATATCGTAACCCGTTCTCCCTCAGATCGCGGTCGCGCTCGCCGCGATGTATCTATCAAAGTATCCTGCATATACCACATTAAATCGTTCCGCGATACTGGATTCTACGTCATTCCGATGCCGCGCCGAAGGTGAATGCGTACCAGTAGACGGAACAAGATTGGGCGAGAGAAACGGAAGATGAAAACAAGAGCAATTTCAACAATGAGGACTTTACGAATGCCCAACGACGAGGGGAATGGGGTGTGCTGCAGTCATGGTGGATGTTCCGCTGGGCGAAAGGAACAAGAGGGGACCCCGTCGCACGAAGAGGGAAATTAATACGAAGTAGTATCATTGTCTCTCATTTCGCATCGTCCCCGATGCCAGGAACTCCGAGGAATTGTGGTCGGACCCGGTAACGGGAAAGTTGTAGGAGTCGGAGGCAACCGTGGATAATGACTTTTTGATTACAAGACTCGTCGTCAACGGGCATCGTCTACGACGACGACGAAGACGACTACGACGACGACGACGACGATGACAACGGAGGCGCCGACTCCGACAACAGACACGAGAACGATGAGGAAAGAATGGAGAGTCGAGGATAGCGGATCGGGCAGCCGGATCATCTCTGCTACTGAACGATAAAAGTTCCATCTGTGCGCGCCTTTCGTATCTTTTTTGGCGTCCTTTTTAGTCGACCGTCCATTAAAAGTCATGTCATCTGCGCAACGGGCTTTAGACATACGACGACCTACATTTCGCGATCTCCAATCGCTCGATCGGAGAGTATTAGAAAAGAATTACGTCTTCGAGTCACGAACTACTTCGTGCCACAGGTTGACCCATTCGCGAAGTATTTATCTGGCAAGTGCATCGGTAACTTTTCACATTTCTTTTCGTTCTGATAGTCAAGGAAAGTTTGCAATTTTGTGATTGTTCCAAATATCAATATTTCCTTGATACATCGTCCTATTTTAGAACGAGCGTATCATATTTTTAAAAAATTCTATATGAAAGTTAAAATTAAATGCACTTGTCACGATTCGGTCCTATTACCGTTTTTAAAATTTTATGCACTATTAATATTCACATTACTTTTAGTTTCTGACGCGCGGCGTTGTGAAACTAAAATACGTACTTGATAGTTGCTGATATAAGTTGGTACTGGCCTCTGTATGTGTTTATGTACATACCTGTAACACATATAAATAAAAGTGGCATTAGTAAAAATGTATAATTTAAATACAAAATAAATTGAAATAAATAAACATACGGTTCGTATTCAAAACGCGGTTAGATTATAAAAATGTAGCATGCTTTTTTTGTCATTTTACCTTTCTCGTTCATTAGAACGAGAATGTATGTAGAACAAGGATACAATGGCAAACAAAAAAGCAAACTAAGCATCTTTATAAGCGCGTTCTGAATACGGACCATAATTTTTCTCAATGTACGAGAAATATAAATTATTCTGTAAAATAAACATGTTTAGAGACGTCCGAGCGCAATAATCGTCTGAAATATACTATGCAGATAAATTTGCAGAATATCGGGCAAGGCTATAACTCTCCTCTCCTCTCTTCCTCACCCTCTCTCTCTCTTTCTCTCGATGTCTATAGCAGCGATTCGAGGATCATGCAGGATTTCATATCGATGTAACGCGCTATCTGGCTAGCTACGAGTGGAAAGGACACAGGGGGGATCTGAATCATTGGGAGATTCTACGTATCTCGCACTCGTATCCGTAGTATCGGAGACCCTCGGAATTGTATCGCATTCGCGACGATAAATAAACGAGGACAATACAGGACGCACACCATACAATATCGTTCCCCGCTCCATGGTGGACACGTACGGAACCCATAAAGCGAGATGATCTTCCTCTCTTCATGGGAGCATGCCTCATCTGACGTATGGGATCAGCATCGAAAACCATAGATAATCGGATGCGAATCTGTCGCACGGAAGGTATGCGCGTGGATGGAATGTCGCAGTTTCGAGATTATTTCGTAAAAAATTCACTACACAAATTTGTAGGTATTTATGACGCGCGGAGGTATCGAAGTCTTTTCATAGATCGTGAAAAAGTATAATTAAAAGAATGAATTAAAAATTACATTTAAGATGCAGGAATGTAAAATCAAAATTAATTTCTTAAGCAGTTAATATTTTACTAATTTATTAATACTGAACATCTTTGATTCCTACAATACGGGAAAAAAAAATTCCAACTTCCTTTTCGTTTAAACAGATCGCTGTTGTTAACTGTTAAAATCAATTTGCTGAAAAGATAACAAAATTTGCTAAATGTGCAAATGTTAAAATCGCTCTTGTGAAAAAAATTAATTTTCGTACTCGCGAGTCTGTGTCATGCGGGCACTAAATTGAAAACAATTTTTGATAAAAACTCGATATCGGCGAACGAAAAGGTGGGTGAATGAGCAAATGAATAAAATAACTGGATCCAAATGCGAAAGCTGCACGCATCGGGACTACACCATGCAGAAAAATGTTAAATAATCAGAAATAATGTTTCACTTTTGACAAAGTAGACCAAGTAGAGCGTTAAAAGTAGAGAAACTCTTCAGGGATGCATTGTGCCGTGTAAGTACAAGCGATTTTACAATTGTTGTAATAATGTGTATATGCGGATAACTGGTGTAACTTAAATACGAAAAGTTAAGTCACGGCACCTCGTTGATCCAGGTTCATTTAGCGAAAAAGTTTTACGACTGAAAACGAGCGCGAGAAAACCGAGAAAACGCGCGAAAGGCACATACACACATTACACACACAAGGTCTCGTAAAAAAAGTAATTGCACGCAGCAGATCATATGGCCGGTTTCAACGTGGCAGTGCGCGACATTTGGTCACGGTGAATGTAATAAAGTCGCGTTTACAGTCTCCGACGTGAAAATTTAATATAAAACAACGATAAATGAAGATGTGCTCTTATACGTGACGCGTTAAATCGAAGTTACATTACCAGAGGTATAAAAAAAAAAAACTGTATTTTTATACATTTATATTAATCGTGTAGCAAATAGAACTTTCTTACATTTTGTACATTTCAAAAACAGTAATTTTATCTGTACGTGAAACGTAAAACTTTTTTATTTATATACTTCAAATATATAACATAGAAGTTATATTCGATTACGTTACAGAAAACTTTATTCAGTTTCAAATTCTCATGCGATATTTTGGTCAGAAATAATATTTCACTGCCCATCTCGCGTATTACGAGAAAAATCAACCCAAGATTTTCAACTGTTGGGAACAACGATAGCGTTGAAATCAAGACAATGGGATAGAAGTACGATATCTCCGCGAGCTTTCACCTGCAAGTTTTCGCGCACAATGGCGCGAAAGCAGTAGGACCCCCGTCTTTCACCGTTTGTTTGCGTACAATCGCGTGACGGGACACTCAATCTGCCTTCGACGAATCGCTCGCATCTATGCAAAGATCGTATAGTAAAGATAATCGCGGTACAAACTACACGCCTTACATATCTCCGGTCAGAAATTACGTCTTCCAGGTAGCGCGATCAAGTTTACGAGCGGGGCGACGCGAGGCACGTAATCGTCTCGTAAAAGCCATAATCGCGAGGCCTACATAAAACCCCTTGCGCGCACGAGATCTTGAAACACCTTGCCACTAATCCTACCCCCGTGTCTAAGATTCCGCCGTTACTTCCTACTGCTATATTGCGCGGGCTAATCCCAGAGAAAACCGTATCGTCATCGAGAGCGCTTCCATTGGATCGCTCGACTCTTGGAAGCTCCTACTTCCTTGTACAACCATTAAACGTACGATCAAGTGCAATCTCTCTATTCCACATTACGATTTTTCATATTTTTGGTAAAATTAATATTTTGACTTTAATATTGCAAAAACAAAAAAAAATCATTTCTGAATTTAAATAAGAATACACGATGTACGATGTCTGAAAGAAAATGTTATTTTTAATCCTACTAGAGAAAGTGCAATTATTTGAGGTCAATGAAATTGTCGCATAAATGTATTATATTTTACTCATCATCGACAAACATTCAATATAAACTGCATAATTAAATCACTGACTAATTAATACTTGCAAATGATGTCACAAACACGCATGCAACCTACGATATACGTATTTATAGTTCTTGCAAATGCTGCTGCGCCAGTTTAATTTCTCTCAACTCCAACAAATTATTGCTTTTGCATATTATGCCGCGCGCCATTCGCCATACTGTGCTTCTTCGTATCCACCCACGGCACGTAAACGCAAAACATAAATGCACGCCGACGTGAGCTGTACCGCGATCGCATATAATAAGCTCAGATGTTATATCCGAACCTGGGTGCAGCTGCAGACGCGTTGGCGCATTTATAGAAGTACAATGCCCAACGTATCCGGCCGATCGTCAGCTATAAATATCGAGATTTATCTCGATTAAAGTGCGACCACGTATCCGCATGTGCACGGAAATGACCCTCCAAGATTTTATTCTTTCCTCTTTTCGTGCGCGCTTTGCAGACTGGCAATTGTGGCAATAAATATCCCTTAAATCTATCGTAGAATTATAAATATCTATCGTGAAGATTACTTATCATATTGTTTATTTATTACACGATGCTCGCAATAAACGATTAGTAAAATCCTTTTATGGAGCGTTTATCAAAATAAAAATATTGTAAAATAATCTAGTCCGTAAGAATAGGTATCGGAACAGAATGATATTTGTTTCGAGAGCTTTATTATCTCTCGTGAAAGGTACGTGTTCATTTTTGAGTTTCGGTGATGGTAGCCTGATAGAATAATTCATACAGGTTGCGAACATTTATTTTGTTCATCGCGCGCTATACGCATATTGGAGGATGCAGTCCGGGTAATCCAATAAAGTCAATTATTCTATGGGGAATATTCCATTGTAGGAATATCGACGAATCATCGACGGCAGCGGGTGACTCGCTTTGTGGAAGGGATTGCGAAAGAACGAAAAAATCAAATTCCGTTGAAATTTCGGTGCAGATCGACGGTGGTGCGACGTGCTCAGACTTTTAACATAGCTAGAAACCGACACGTATGCGTACTTCCCAGTGCGGGTATGTCTAATATCGTTACAGACGTAGGAACTATCGCACTAAACATCTTTCTGATCAAAGTTTATCTCAAACGAAAATACGAACGTATCGGAAAAATATTTAGTTGAATCGTGTCAAAAAATACAAAGTCAGAAAGAAAAGTAAGTTGCGAGAAAAATTTCTATAAATTTCTATAAAGATACAACTTTGTATTGATACAATTGGAAATCGATATTTTTGTAATTATTGTATATTTGTGATTTTTCATGTTATTTTTAGAGTAAATAATAATAGATTAAATATATTTTTTAACCTTTTATCACAATATGAATGACTTAACTTCTATCGCTAATTAAAAGGCCGATTGAACACAAAGTGCACTGAATATTCTAACGCGTAACATGAGTTAATTGACGTTTGATGCAAATGGCCTTTAATGAGATTCCGCAAATCGTTTTCAAATAATCATTCACATAGTACTCGACATCAAATTTCGAAAGGGGGTGATTCCAACGATGTCTGCACTGCAAAATACATGTGTGCAGTTTGTTATTAAGTTACATCATGAAAGACTATAAATAATTTTTTTTACTCAATAATATTATTCGTTATTCTAAAAAGTGTGTACATTTAATTCTGATATTCTATTTGAGGTATTTTATTATTTATTCGTTTTTAAACAGAATGATAAGTTCATCTATAAACATTACACAATAATTATAACGTACGATTTATAGATCTTGTATTAGCAATTTTATAAGACTTATCCGATTATATAAAATAAATTTTCAGACTATATTAGATTATTTAATTTTCGTAAAAAAGTATTGTATCAGAATAAACGTTAAAAATTTATTTTTAACAGAAATATTCGTTTATCGTTAGAAAACAATATTTTATAATAGCAATAATGAGATAAATAAATATCCACAAACTTTAAAAACCTGTTAAAAATAAAAGTCTATTTCTAGATATTTTTTAATGGAATAAAAATTGATTTTTGTTTTCAATTGATGCCCTTTTATATGCAGAGAGTATAACTTTTTATATATCTTAATAATTACAGTTAATGTATATATTGGCTTTCATTAATAAAATTTAAAATAAATTAATTTTACTACTTTGATTTTACAACTTTAATACAACATTTAATTTTATTCAGTAGAACTTTTTACACTATTTTTTTTATACTGCTTCAATAACTCTTTATACTGCCTTTATAAAATATTCATATCTCTCTACTTCTACTTTTACATTTATTTAAATTATTATATAATTTGTGTTAATTGTATTTGATCGAATTTATTGTAAATAAGAATAATACACAATACGCAATAGTCAAACAACCTGTGCAACCTCATGGTAATTATTGATTTTATTTGACGTCATCAACAACGTATATCTTGCATTTATAATTACAACCATTCAAACGTTCAACATTCGTGAAAATTGCAACAAGGCAACATTATTATTTATATAACTTGTATAATTTGACGCTCTGTAATATTTTATAAAAGGTCGATACATAATATTATATATTGTATAATTATCAACCACAACATATATACACACTTAAAACGATTTGTGACACAATAATAAATGCTAAAATAAACTATTAAATTTAATTTTGATAAAAAAAATTTATAACTATTTCTGATTTCTAAAAATCAAGAAGTCTTCAAACAGCTAACAAGTTACACACAATCGCCATTCTTCAGCTGAACAAAGAGAAAAGCATGTGTGCGCATAAAGATTCGAGTGGTTTCTCTTCATCAAGATCGAGTCAACGGACAAATATGCTAACGACTCTCTGTGAGGTTAATGAGTCTTTTGAGTGAGGCTACTCTCTTGTCGTATGGCTCTTCAGTAGACTAGCCAATTGCGGAACTACGTCAGGAACTCGTGACTTGAAGAATCTACGGAAGACCTATATATAAACCTTCGATAAACGTGAGGAGGAGAGATGCCTGCCTTGCATGACACTGCTGATAACAAAACTGATTTGAGTTTTAATCACAGCTTCATATAAGATAACTGTCTTTTCTTGCTTTTCTTTCTTAAAGGAATGAAAGAACGAAAAGTTTACAAATATTTTAACAAGATGATCAAAATAGAATATATATATTGTACTTTTCATTATTATTATATTGCTAAAATTCTTAGGAAATTTTGAAATGAAAAGGATATTCCTGGTAATTAGAACGTCTGGGATAAAATAGATAATGTGTGAAACTAAATTATTCACAATAAATCATCCATAATAAAATTTGTAGAGTTCATAGAGACATTAGATACGAATCCATTTAAAGTAAATTTTATGAGTAAAAATATATTTAATTCATTTTAATTCTGGTTCTTTCTTATATATAAATAGTTTTTTCCCCAAGAAATGTAATATGCTTGCGTAAGATATTCTATATGTATTTAACGGGGAAAACCGAAAAGCATAATATGAAGGATTAACCCAGCGCCAGTTATAGTAGCAAACTCTCGCAGAATGTGCTCTGATACAATGTTCAAGAGTAATATTGTATTACGTTAAATAAAATTCATGACCCGAGCTTCTTTACAGCTATTAAAAAAGGAAAGAAAAAAAAGATATCAACGGCACCAAAAAAAAAAAAAAAAATGGGTTAACTCGGAAAACTTCGCGCCACTACTAATTTCCCTATCTCGATGAAAAAAAAATACAATTTATATCTCGCTTGACAAAGTGGGTGTTCTTTTTGACTGGTTATCGCGTGCCCATCTGGCTCCGTCCATTGCCTCGGAGCAGACGAAGCCGCAGGAAGCCACGCGAATGCAAATTAATGTTCGAACGTTATACGCGCGATAGGGGAGCGTTATGCGGCGTAGCGCGGCGCGTTTACGTCGGCCTGGCCGGTTCGTCGTTTCTTTATCTTTATCGCTACGGGAACGGCCGAGGAACCAGACTGTCGAGAACTGACTCCGAGAGTTCGTTTTCGTGGTGGCTGCACCGGCGCGCTCCACTCTCTGAAACCGCGCCCCTTTCCGCATAATGAGCTCGTTTGTATCGCCTTTATTGGAGAAAGAGACTATATTCCTGCTCCGAAGAGAGAATTTTCTTCCTCTTCCTTTCTTTCTTAGTTCCTCTGTCGTGTGCCGACATACTCCTACCTTTTTCGAGCACCATACCATTAACTGTTCGAGATCCTCGCAAACGATATTTAAATGTATCATAACCAGAGATGCGAGTTAGTTAAATAGTTTAGGAATATTTGCATATTTTATGTTACGTATAGTATTGACGAGTAATATTTATGAACAGGCCATCAATTAAAATTGCACGGATATGTTCCATGAAATGAATAGCTTTTGCAATTACACGGACAGTACTCTATCTCTCGCTTTGTATATTTAATCACTTAACTTCTGCAGATGAAATCTCTGGTTAAAAATACATAGTTACTCTTACAAAAAAAAATCTTTGCCATTATTAAAGTTTATTTGTTCTTTTACAGCGCGAGTTTCTTCCTCTACTTTTCATTAAAAAAAAAATAAAATAAATAAAGTTTAAATTCTCGAGTGGCGCGCGTAGAGCGAGAGTTCGATGAACTCGTGAGATAACACGGAAGTCAGGCCACTGAATGCGAGGCATCTGATCTCATATTAATGCAACGAAGCATCTCGAGGAGCAACCCAATTTCTACTGGGTCAGATATTTTCCCGTGCTGTACCAGGCGCTAATGCTGCAGTGCAACGCGGAGTCAACTCGCTGAATATCGCACGTGCTCGCGACGATATCTCGTGGAGCGCACGATAATTCACGCGGGAGCGGGCTATTAATAATCTTTCTTGACTTTCGAGCAAAAGCCGCGCGCGAGGCAAGAATGGATGAAGAAGCGCCATGTGAGTGGAAGACTGAACAAGAGAAAGGGAAAGAGAGAGAGAGAGACAAGAGACGCGAGCACGGGCGCTCATTACGTCGCCGTTCTCGTGGCGCGAGATGAATAATTAATAACGCGAAGGGCATGCGAGCCGCGCTTTTGTACTACAAAATAGTTTCGTGTAAGTCAGGCAGGTAGCAGGACATACCTGATGAGAATCGATAAGCGAACTTATTAAGCCATATGCATACGTGAACGTTTTTCTCAAGTAGGCCAGATCGTCAAATACTGACGTTTAAAATTCGTGGGTTTTTTTTCGTAAATGTAAAAAAAAAAATAGTTTCGCGAAAAAGGCCATTCTCGTGAATTAAACAGTTGCGACAATTTGTTACAATTGTGCCTTGTCAATTAGTCAAGTTAAATTTTTTTAATTAAATAAGTGAATAGCCGGAATTATTTAATTGAAGAATAAAATTGAATCCAAGCGATTTAAAAGGTTTACTCTTTCACTGTTAAAAATGCTTCTAAATTACCAGATTTTTCGTAACGTTTACAGAAAAAATCAGAGTGCATCAAGGAATGTACGATTGTGGAAAAAGTGAGAGATGATTTTTCTATACATTTTGCATTTTGTAAAAATAATCAACAAGTCCATGTGCCTTACGTATTCGAGTTTACATCACGGAATAACTTGGTTTTGGTAGAAACGTAAAATGCGGGCGCATATGTTATAAGTAGATGGATCGCTGAAGTAGTGATAATATAAAAGTATATGTCGTAACTCTCTCTCGCAGGATGGGCTATTGCAACGAGCTACTGACGTCATAAACAACTCAGAAAACTTCGATTGTGAAACTTTTCTATGGATAAGGTGGCAAGACGACAGAGCGCAGAGATTCCCAATATGCGTTATACGTCGCGTTCGCCCCAGTCCGGAAACAAATGTCACTGAGCTATTAAAACTTCTAAACTCGCCGTCAGATCGAACGTAAATAATGCTCTCTCTCCGCTAGCACTAACCTGATTTATCGACGTTTCTAACTTGGCTCTACTATCGGCGGGATTGCTGCGAAGGAAGCACGACGGTTGATATTTGTCTCGGCAAACACGGGACGACGAGGGAGAGAACTTGGAGATAATTAAATCTCGTAGCGTCGCGTATGCCGTAATTACGCACAATAAAACATGGATCCTTATCAAGGTGAAATTATTTCTTGCTGGTGTGTCGTGTCGAACGTTTTGTTACCGCGCTCTCAACAGAACTTTGAAGTTGTGCTATTCTTTCAAATTGATAATAATTGGTAATCAGTGAGTAGTCCGTACATTTTTCTACATTAAACAAAAAAGATCCGAGCCTAACGCGCGCGTGCCTAAAATTAATAAAAAAGTTTTTACCTACATTTTAAAGTTACATCAAATGTTTGCATCTTCCTCGAAACAAACTTTATGTGGGTTAGACGTTTCTTGCATAGCTATGGCCAATTGATGACAGAAATTTAAGTTTATTTAAGTCGTACGCGAACTTAAATAATCTAGATCGAAACTTGGAAAATAATAGCAAAGAGAAAATTTTAGAAAACTTTCGTCTTCGCGAAATACCGAATTTCCCTCTTTCCTAACGCGCGCAATATATTGTTTACGATATGCGCTGGATCCTGTTCGTTTTCACAATTCATACCTAAGACAACGGCACGTGCCGGAAAAAGCGATGCGTCACAACGCTTTCCGCCGTGCGGGCGAGTCCCGCGGAGCTGCAGACAGCGCGCACGGGAGTAATCGTAAAATACGGATATACCGCCGACGGGCGTGTTGGCGCATGCATCTCGAATGCAGCCGAGAACGCAGATTGCAGGTGTCAGCGGCTCGGCGGTCCTACGGCGAACTTTCGCCAAGCAGTATTTCATAAAAGTCGACGCTCCGCGCACCGCAACGCGGGTAAAGCAACTATACCGCCGCCTTTTTTCCCCCATCATCCCTCGTTCGCCCTTGCAACCGCAGACTCCACCGGTTCTTACGGCGACGCGGTTGCTCGCGCAACAGCTAGTTTATTCAAATTTGACGTAATGTTTTCGTACAGAATCTCGCACATCCGTCCGCACTCGGAAGACGTTCTCCTCGCTCCTTTGATAGCGCATATTGAATTCCGTGGTGATTTCTGGATTCGGGATTCTTGAAAATATCACGCGCGTCAAAGGTAGATAAATAAACAAATCGTAAAATCAATTTAAATATAAATAAATTTACGTTTTTCAGTCTTAAATAAAGTTAAAATAATTTAAATAAAACAATATATATACATCGAGAAAAAATTCATTAAAAAGCTAAAATATTTAGTCCGATAGGATCATCTAAACATTAGGTTCGTTCAATAATTATTTAGTTGCACAACAAATATAATTTATTCATATCAGCCATTTGAATTTTTTATAAATAAAATTTTCTATAATAAAACTAAATATTGAGTTGGTTTAATAAAAAAATTTATTAAACCAATTCAATATTTAGTTAATCCTATCGGATTAAATATTTTACTTTTTCAACAAGCTTTTTTTCAATGCAGTGATATAATCGGGGATAATTAGTTTTAAAAAGCTCAGTAACATTACAAAGTGGCCAATGTTTCACTTCATTAGAGTGTTAATATTAACGGACAGATCTCAACCTTTTTTGAGCGATGTATCTCAAACAAGCAGCGGCCTACGTAAAACGAAGGCAACAAGTAATCTCGTGATGATACGTCGAATCCGATTCAACGTTAAAACACGCCATCGAATATATCCGGATACGCTTTGCGTTACGAAATGGCTCGAAACAAAGCCGCTCCTGTGCAAAGTTTACAGCGATGCGTTATCCCGGCTACGCTTTCCCGGAGCATGCGAGTGTGTGAGTGTGTGTGTGTGCGTGTGCGTGTGTGTACGTGCGGTCGCGGGAAACAACCGACGTTTTCTGGATTCGCGATGACATCCTTCTTTATGGCGACCGTCTGTGCGGATCGGCCGTGTGTCCACCGTTCTCGGCAAATAGCCCACGTCTTGGCTGGGGAAATCCTTCCTCACCGAAGACGAAGAAATACGAGCGAGAAACACGAGAGATGTCCCTTTCACTTTTGTTTCAGTTCGTAAAGACGATTCGCAAACGCGTGCAATTTTCTTTTTTCCCGAAATACACACACACACACACACACACACACAACACGCACGCATGCATACACGTAATGCTCTTGCGCGCGAACGAGTTAATAAGCATACTTGACACTTCCGTTAAGTCTTCTTGAAACTTTTCGACGGTTGGGCAAATATTAATTTTCGCTGCGCTAACCGCGCCGCTCAGCTCGGTTCCGGCGATGACAATAAAGGAGATGTAAGGACGGAGTTTGTAAAATTAATTTCAGCTCACCGAAACGATACAGACGCCAAGTATGCCAGTCATTATCACCGATAATAGTCATCGGCTGCAATTTCTCACGGCGGTTAAATATCCAATATACCAGAATATTTTACATCCGCGCGCGAGTGCAGACTGAAAGAACATAGATAAATGTTGAAAGTACCGGGCGCGCGATAATAATTAATCATTTTCGTTCAATTATTAAAGACACACATAATCCCGCGCGATTATTGTCGCCTTTGTAGTGCGCCCCGTTCGCTCATTTATGCATGACACTAATTAACGCAGATAATGCGAGTCGCCTCGCCCGTCTGTCGGTCCGACTGAAAATGCGCGCGCATTTTTCTCGTGGATTTTTATTCGGGAGAGGCAAAACGGCGGAGCGCACGTCGTAAATTATCGGCACGAGCTTCCTTTACGATCAAATCCACGACAGCGATGACATTGCGAGTCGAATTTAATAGCGTGTGTACAGAGAAACGGAAAGCCGCTAGACAATCAATTTTTCCTTCGTCAAATGTAAAATATTCCAACGAGCCGGGATGGTAAGGACTGTCAACTGTTCGTCTTAGGGGAAACGTCCGTGCGTAACGTCAGTCGGAGAGATAGCTGAGGTAGACAGAAAAATGAAAAGCGGAAGAACGCAAGGCTCGGGATCTCGTAGCAGTCTCTACAGTAAGAATTTGCATAGACAAACGTCATCGTCCACTGCGTTTCGAATCTTCGCGGCGACCGGCATTGACGTTATTTATCCTCTGTCTCTCTCTCTCTCTTTTCCTTGCTCTGGATCTCTCTTCTTTGAACTAAACGGCATCCGAGAATTTCAACCGAGCAAGAGACGTCAGTGTCGTTTAACTGACGCAGTCGTTTTCTCTTTTTTCCCGTACATTTCCTTTTTCTGTACGCGGACATACTTGGAAAAATTCGCTTGATCGTCGTTCATCTAACCCCGAGAGAACATTTCGACAGTAAAAGAAGGTCGAAAGGTCCTCCATTATTACACCAGTTGTTACATCATCTCTTTTGAATAGTTCTATAAAGCCGAATGATCGAATTTATTTCAAAATTATTCATCACGTCGAAAATATTGAATTGTCTATAAAATGCATTTTATACCTCGACTAATTCAGATTGTTCGACAAAATAACTGTATAACAGTTTGTAAATGATGAATTTAATAGCCTTGAGGAAAAAAAAACAGCGAGGAAATTACATTTAATGCTATTTGTGCGAATAGGTATTGGAACGTTTCCTTTTTTTTTTATAAGCAGTGGTATAATTTAATAGCATCAATTCTAATTAGCTAAAGTTTAAAAAAGGAAGATGTAACTCGTGGAAAGAAAACTCGAATAAAAGAAACGGTGGGCGGTAGTCGTGAATGGACTTCACCGGTCTTATCGTTGTAATAGAAAGAATAACGTCGAACTCGATAGAAGCAGCCGGGCTGCAATAAACGAATTTCAATCTAGCGGCCTTTGTTTCGCGAATCAAGGAAGTGCCGAGACTTTTCGTACTTCTCAAAGATAAGAACCGCGATTCAATGGTAGATGAGAAAAAGCGATAGGAGAGGGATGGCCGGAATGTGGGAGGGAAACAGAGAGAACGGCAAAAGTCAGAAGAAACAGCTCTCTCAATCCGCTTTTCATTGAGCACGCCGATTCTACCACGCTTCTAATTACATTACAAATACAAAGCCGGTCGGCTTTATTGAGTGAAAAAGTAAAATAAGTGGATATCCTGTATTCCCCTCTGACGAGGAGTAACTTAAAACAAAAGCTTGAAAAAAAATATGTATATAGAAAATTCAATACAAAAATACACAATATACAATGTTAGAACACTTTAAAGATTGATCGTCAAAGAATGCAAACGATTAATTCGGAATATTAGATTTGGCGATCAAATAACTTTCTCGATTAAGGATTTGTGGCTGCATTAAAACAGCGATTACTTACCAAAGCAAATATTAAAGAGAATTCTCGTCTAGTCTAGATAGAACGAGAGTTTGCCCATTTTTTTGAGAATTTTTTTAAAAAAACTGCTGCACATATTTTTCTACGCTTTTTTTTCTGTTTACAATTTTGATACGGCTATATTTATTAGTTTTTATGTCATGTAAATTTAAAAACAAACGCATTTTTCAAGCCGGCTGACACGATTTCTCAGAAACTACTGAAGTTATCGACTTCGTTTGCATATGTAATATATTTTTTTCGTAATGTTAAATTCGATGAATTTTATTAAAAACGGATACTTTCTTTTTTAAACGGTGTCATTTTAATAATTTAAAATATTTTTTATTTATTCTGTTTCATGCAATAAACTAATATTTATTTTATATGTATACAAAAGTTTAAACGAAGAGTTTCAATAGTTTTTGAGAAAACATCAGTCGGCTTGAAAAATAATTTGGTTATTAAATTTACGTGTACTGTAAACACTAATAAATATGTAGTCATACCAAAAATTGTAGATCTTTGCTAAATATGCACAAAAGTAGAGAAGAATATGTACAGCGATCTTGTTTTAAAAAATGCCTAAAAATAAATTATTTTTCGGCGATCGTAAAATTAATTGCCAACTTTTTTTTAGAAAATATTTTTAAATTGACTTTACAGAATTTCAAATTTTTTTTACAAAATTAAAGTATTTACAAAAACAAAGAGAACGATTTCATGTTAACAACGAAAAATTTTTTAACATGTTTTTCGTTATTATTATAGCAAGAAATTGACCTGTCTTCTCTTTATTTCATGTGTATTTTAACTGTGTAAAAGAACTTGGAAATATATAAATTCAAAAATATTTTCTAATAAAAAAATTTATTTTAAGATTTTTTCAATATAATTTAGCGTGTGTATAAATATTGAATATAAATTTCATATTTAATTTTAATATTTTATTAACCTTTTCTTTGACAATTTTTCTATTGAACGTATTTTACTGAATTTTAGTAGATGAAGATTTTTAAAGTCGCTGATTACATATCTGAAATCAAAATTAATTAAATCAACATATCTTAACAGTTATTTTGCCCGCTATTTTAAATTTGCCATTAAAAATTTGTCAATTATGAACACAGATCTAAAATCAGTGACTTCAAAAAATTTATATAGAGATTTTAAAGGTTTTTTTATTAACATTTTTATCGCAGCATACATTTTTTATAAAGTACGTGCTAATTTTAACTGATTCTTTGTTTCAAACTTATAGTTAATAGAAAATAATTATATATTTGTGTTATTCAAATACACATAAATCTTAAAAACATAACAATATCAAAATACGTAATAATATAAATCAATTATCAAAGACGTAAAAAGATAAAAAATTGTAGTAAAAAAGGTGACAAAAATCTTTTGTAGGTTTTTATGAACAACGAATCAAATAGTGTTTCAGTATCTTAATATGATCAAAATTATTTTCTACGCATTGTATTAAACAATGCTCCGAAACGTATACATGGAATAGTGCCAGGCTCAATCGTCATAGTATTAAACAATTAATTATGCAACTGACAAATAAATAAATAAGTTGCTTACCAATATAGTTGCTTTGCTATCGCACGATACTATCCCGGCCTGCTCCTCCTCCTCCCTTGTCTCACGTTTGTCGTTTCCTCACGTACAAAGTTAATTCACACTATTCACTCGCGAAGAAAAGGTTAGACACAATCATCATATCGCTAATTACCGAAATACGATGCTCGTGCATCGACAGTACGCCCGTCACTCCGACGATAATAGCACGCGACGCACGTTTTATTACGAAAGATGTATGTTACATAGAAAGAGCGGCATGAAAAGACTGCGATCGTAATACCACTAAACTACCGATCCGTTCGTTACGTTACGTGTCCCGTTACACAACGCAAATTGGCGCGAATGAGTCTCTAATGGCGGACGGATATCAGCGCGGGCAACTTCACACACCACCGCGGCGACGCTCTGAACGTAAGGGCACATCACGCACCGCCCGCGTCTTGAGTAACGAGCCATAAATGCGTCTCCGAAACAACTACGACGCTCCAGCGGTTGCGCGACGCCTCGTGTGTTTACATGTAACGTACGCTTACGCTTGACCTAGCCCGGGCCGGCTACGCGGAAACGCTGGGCGCGCGCGTCGTCACTTGTACCGCGACCGCGGCAGGAAGCAGACAGCGGCGGACGACGCGATTCTAACTACGCATGATAATTATCAGTCTGCCGAATGCGACGTCCGATGATATAGCTGCCCCTTCATCGATTATTCGTTTCGGTAGATTGAAGCGAATTAAATCTCACGCACGTTTCGACACACCTCCGGATACACGACTTGCCGCTTGCCGTCGACAAACAATATGACCAACTATGAAGATATTAAGACGAGACCCAACCTCTTTAACATATTTTTGTTTGTCACCTTGCGCCTAGCGCCGCCACTAGCGCGATTGACTCCATTCGCGGCGGGTCGTGCGGCATCGAGCGAGGTGAGACTGCGATCATTTTGTCGAGCTTTTCGCTCTTTTCACTCGTCGACGGAGAATCGCGGAGAATCGCGGGTACGTAACACGATTTCGAGTCGAAGGGCGTGCTCATTTAATAAGTACAGCCGACATTCGTCAGCAGAAAGAACGACAAGAATTCGGAGTTTGTTTATCGGAGGGATTCGCCGCGAGGGGCGGGGGCGGGAGGGGGAGGGATGCGAGATTTGTTCAACGATCTATCACGCGAATTATCACAAAAGGCGACCGTGCTTCGTAGACATCGCGTTCCGCGGACACTCGGCTAGTCGTAGTTTACATTCGTGTTAGCCGTGACAGTAATCTCGCGAGAAGCAGTCTCACAATTAAACTCGCGTCTACTGCGTTTTCGCTAACGACGCTGGCGACGCTACCCCAAGCGCGGAAAGTGTAGGAGGTGTAGTGATATTTCCGCGTTCGCGGAGTTGGTACCATTCTTGAGTTGGTAGCGGAGGAGTTGGCAGTGGAGGGGTTGGTAGCGTCGGTAGCGAATTGGCGCGCTTTTAGTGGCGCTTGGGTAATTAGTGATTTGTTTGTCGACAGCGGTTTTTCTCCGGTTTTTCTCGCCGAGACGGCCACGCGAGAGACGAAGATGCGTACACTAAAGAACAACGCCGAGCTCATACGTGTGTGCACATTCGTGCCTGTGCGTACGTCCCCTCCGTTTGATCCTCGCTTAACATTTGGAGACGCAGATAACCCGCGAGACAGCCGCAGTTCTGGCGGATCGTACGTAAATCGTAACTTGCAATCGGTGTGATCTAACGATGCCTACGCATTGTCTCGTTGCGGCGTAACAGTATGTAACACGCGTAATTAACGCAAGCACCATGTACAGTGCCGTGAGATCGTCATATTTTCGGTGATCGGTGCGTACGCGATCGTAACCTAGCCCTCGCGAATGATCCGCCTTCGTGTGCGTGCGTGCGTGAGACAACGACCTAGCGTAACGAGTAAGAAGAAACGGTGGCGCAATCGTCATATTTTCGGTGATTAATGCGGGTGCGATCGTAACCTTGTCTTCGTGTTCGTGCCGTTCGTCGTTCGCGAATATTCCGTCTTCGTGTGTGTGTGTATGTTTGTGTGAGACTCAGCGGGACAGATGAGAAGCAGCGGAGCCCCGGGGAGGCATCGTGTGACGGCGGAGCAACCTCCAGGTGAGCGATTTTTCTATTTATCTATAATTACTTAAGTCATACATGCAATTAGTTGCCTATTCTCATTGCGGCCGCAATTCGCAAATCACACAGAAAAAAATTATCAAATCTATAATCATATTCTCATATACATAAACAAGAGTATAAAATCTTGAAAAATTTGGTAATTTTAAACAGACATTTGCTTAGACGAAAAAATTTGTTTTTTTACATAGAAAATGTTATTTGAGTGAGTTAAGCATTTTAAACAAGTTACGTATATATGTAAAATTATTAAATTCTTTCAAGATTTTGTACTCTTGCTTACATATGGAAATATGATTGTTGTTTTAATACTAATTTTTTCCTACATTTTGTTGTGTAATGTAATGGACATACAATATATTTTTTAAAGGGTTATACACTTTCTCAAAGTTGACAAATTACTAATTTTTAGGAATATTTTTGGAAAGAATAATAAATAAATTTAATATCTATAACAAGGACAGGTTTTATTGATTATTAATGTGTAAAAAAATAATTTTTTTAAATTATGTTGACTTATTATTTAAATTGAATTTTATTGGATTTGTTCTTGGACCCACCACTCCAATCTAAACGTTTTAGAATTCTGTAAAAACAAACAACAATTAAAAAAATAATTACGAGCCTTTAGAATGATTGTGTTATTAAAGTCTGACGCACTAAATTTCAAAATTTTCTAAAAATCGAAAGCATTTTAAAATAAAATTCGATTTTATCGATAAATCGACTTTTAAATATTCATAAAATTGTCACAAGAACAAAATTTAAAAAATGGCTCGACAAAGAAAATTGCATTTTAGGTTTCACACAAGTGAAAACTTGTTTTATCAAAAAAGAAAATTAAAAATTTTTAACGTTATCGTGCTAAGACTTAAAAACAACATAGTTACGAGAAAAATGTACTTAAAGTTTGACAAAGAAAATTCATGTAAATAATTGTGTTTTTGAACAATTTTTGCACATTTTTTCCATATTCTACACACTATCAAAAATGATTCAAGAAAAAACATTTACTTTTTTGAAAATTGTGGAAATATGTATCCCCTTAAGACAAGATGTGTACCAGAATTGAATGTTTACGTGTAAAATATAAATAATCTACATTACGTGCATGGAATGTAAATTATGTCAACTATGTTTTATGCGAGGGGAAATTCACAGCCGGCATTGGTGTACAAAATTTCGGCAGTGGACTGCCGAAAAAAGTAAGCAGTGACCTATAATATTGACGGCATTGTCGTCAGTGGTTGGGGAGTGGTGAGCTCACTTCAGAGTCGATCATGGGGTTGAGCACAAAAATTTTTGAATACTTCGGGAAAGCTTTAGAATTCTTGTGCAGGCATTGGCGTATGATAATGGGCACGCGGTAGTGTTCATAATTGCATGGCATTGCCTTAATTTTAATATAGGATTGACGGCATTGTAGGCATTGACTAACAATAAGCATTGTCGGCAGTGTACAAAAATGTCGGCAGTGTTTTACAGCAATGCCAAAAATCGGCATTGGTGTACAAAATTTTGGGTTGTGAATTCCCCCTCGGTTTTATGTACCATCTCTGCAAACAATAATCCAAAGATGATAGAAGATTCAGATTGTATTTTAAAAAGTAAAAACTACATTCCGTTTTTTTAAATATTATGAGTTTTTGTTTTTTTTTTTTTTTTTAATTATGTATGTTTTATCAATACTGAAGTCAAATATTAACAATCGATTAACAATCTTATAACTTAATTACTTTTTTCTGTGTTGTGTTATCTAATTTAACTTATAGTAAGTTACATAACTTGTATTATTGTTTACGTGAAAAAAACTACATGCAAACATAATGTAAATGATATATAAATAATCTCTGTAGACATAATCTTGAAATTTATAGTACGTACTCGGGTACGTACCTGATATACAGACTGAGAAAAAAATACTTAATTTATTTGTGAAATATAAATTTATTTCATTGAAATAAATATTTAAATATGACGAAATAAAATTTTATTTCTAACACATAAATCAATTAATAAGAAGAATGAAATGTGCTTTACAGAAATAAGATATATTTCACAGAAATATATGTTTTGTCATCACAATCAAATTTGTTTAAAACTAATAAATGTTACAAGTAACATTTGCTTCTAAATGTTCTGACTTTTTTTTCTCAGTACACTGAGAAAAAAACTACTTAAAAATTTATGTGTGGGATATAAATTTATTTCACTGAAATAAACATATGTTCTGCCATCACAATTTTCTTTTTATAACCAATATATATCGAAGAAAATTTCACAACTAATATTTGCTTCTGAATATTTTAACTTTTTTTTAATGTAATTTCGCTGAATTCACATACTGAAAATTGAATTCGACGAAATTGCAATGTTTCAATTTTTGTTTAAAAATGCTTTGAATATTTGATCTCTTTCAAACTTTGATCAATTTTTATAAATTTTATGTTTTATGAATGTTTAAATTTTAAAATATTGTTTAAAATATAATTAATTTATAATTTTATTAATATTATATTTTTGAGATATTTTAGGCGCTGCTACAATAAATATCTATTTATTTTACAGATCAACATTTATACTGCAACTCCGCTGCTGCGCTTCATGTTCGGTGAGTGTTAAATTACTTTTTATTTTAATTTGAAATTTTTCGTACATTAATATTTTAAATACAGAATATTAAAATCAGACTTAACATAGATGTTTGAATTATCAATGGAAGAGAAAGGAATATAAGGGGGGGAGGGCAAAAAAATGTTGAGTGTCATTGGTAAATATGACAGTGGGAAAAAAAACAGCCCCAGACAATGTACGAGATCTGTGGTTGAGCTACTCGCCGAATTTTAAGTACCCTCGTGCCGGACTTGTCGCGTCGAGCTTTAAATGCGGTTGAACATTCCATAAAACATGGCACTCGTCATGGTTAGAGCATGCTCTAAAATCTCTATGCAGTCGGAATATTCTACTGTCAGAGTCACAGGATTATTTATGCGAAACCTCTTCGCCCGATGGTCGTTTTCTCGCTATTTATTGGTGCTCGAGAATGTTGGTGCACCAAGTTCAGAATTGATTCCGACTGCATCGAATAGCTTCTTAACTCGGTATATAGTTAAGTAAAGAAAACGTTAGTAACGCGTAATAATCTCCTATTTGTTAAATAATGCATATTGAAATTTATAATAAGAACATAGTAAAAAGTTAATTGACACGAATTCGATTATCATTAACATGAGAAAGATAAATAGTCAGACAGCAAAAGTAGTCGAGTGAAATATTTTTTCATTTAAAAAAATTGTGCACGTGAAATCTACATAAAAGTCACAAGGCTGACTTTTTAAATCAGCGCAGCGTCAAAGTAGTTTCAAAGTAATTTTGAGCTTTTTATCACTGTTAGAGAATGCAAAATTGCTTTCAGTATATTACGAAAAGATTGCCGCGTGTCAGCTGCCTGCAGTTCATGCGATAAAAGTTTCGTTTCGAAATTCCCTCTGTGTGTTTTTGGGGAAGCTGGTATTGCGCGCATCAATATTTCAGATAGAGGTGCTACTCGTTGCGCTCGGAATTCTCACGTCCGACACGTCGGTGAAACGAAACCGGCGACGCTAATTAATTCAACCGCCAAATGAATTCAAATCGAAATGATGGGCACTCCTGTTTGCGCTGACGATCCGTCCGGTGACAAGAATGTTTTAATTACGCGCGCTGCACCACGGCTGGCACACAGGCCGAGTCCAGGTTAATGCGGTAATTCACATGCACTTTGACTGTATTCGGCAAACATCGAGCCAAACTCGACAAGCTGGCTTCGATGTCACAGACCACCCATCCTTCCGTACGTTGGCTTGTATATATCGCGCGTTTCCCCAACCTGAAATATTCGATACTCCGCTGCACGTTTACAAGCTCGATTTCGGCGGAAAAATACACTTTGCTCCGCGCGTTCTCAGAGGGCGAAATATTGATGAAATCTCAATGCCGTATTTCGACAATGAAAAATGATAAGCATACGGGGGAAAAATTTTTGCAATAGTTTCGGTTCGAAATCTTTAGATTAGGATTCATTCATCAATCATCGAATTTACGGCGAAACTTGGCCATCGCACGAAATTAATTATCGATGTGTCAGTCGAAAACTTGAATAGATTTTACGAGTTATTTTTGCATCATGTGATATTTATCAAATTAATCACGCGGTAGATTTTTTTATTTACCCTTTAAGATATCATTAATCCATATCCGATTGAGAAAAAAATTTGTTAAATAAATATTTAATCGAACGTTTTTAATTAAATAACGAATTGGTTTAGTTAATTCTTGATTAAAAATCAATGCTTGGTATGAATAAAATATCTTTTTTTGTGCAATTAAATAATTGTTGATTCAAGCGAATATTTGAATATATCATATTAAATTTAATTTTGGTTTTTTGGATTAAATTTGGTTTTGTAACAAATGTTTTTCTCCATGTATTCAGAAGTTTCTTGTAAAGATAATTAAATTATATTACGTTCTATTTTTTTCAAAATAAAGTACAAGCGTTTGTTTTAAAAACTTGAAAGTATGCTCAAGAATTTTCAGAGACTCTTTTCATCGCTTTAAATAATCAAAATTGAGAGATCTATGATGTGGTGCCAAGAAGATATCTTTTTTCACATGGTACTTTAAGAGTTGTTAAAAGATTTGTTTTACATATGATGAGACATTTTCCTCAAAACATAATATTCGATCAAATATCAGTGATACGACGATGAAATCATTTTTCTCGATAGATTCGGATGCAGCGATGCATTCTCTAGTAAAGTAACCGGTCGTCACATACTTTCAGTTTCCGCGTCTGCCGCGTCCAACAGCCCTGCTGCTCTTTTCGGTTTAGTCGTGTTTCATTACTCCTCATTAGTCTTCCCGCGGTACTTCGTTCTCTTTCGTGTTGCACGCGGTCGCGCGGAAAAGCTCGCCTTGGCTTTGCAAGGGCAAAACATGGCGGGCACTTCAGCGGCACTTTAGTGGTGCGACTGAAGGCCCGGTCTTTCACACTTCCGAAATCAGTCGGTAGACCAGGCGTCGGCAAATAAACGCCTGTGAGTGGCGGGGACAAATTATGTTTGTCCAGCATTTAACGTTTTGCTAACACACGCGCGGCGCCGAGTCAACCGGTACCGTTCGATTTTGTCGACGGGTGACATTGTGTAACGAGCCTTTGTCCGCTAAATGCACGTGATGATTGTCGCTTGACAGTTCATTATTTTGATATTGTGCAGTTTTTTGCTTGTCACGGAGAAAGAGAGAGAGTAACGGTTAACATATTTAGATAATATCGAAGGTTGTACCGATGCAAAATTGTAGACTGCAGGCAGCATAACGTAACAATGAAATATATTATTTTTTCATAAATACACATTCTTTCAAATTAAATTTTATCTCATTGCAGCTGATATTACGCTAAAAAAATATATTGAGTTTATCTTTCAACCGATTAATATTAATAATTAGTTTTGGCTTTCACGGAGAATATTATAATACTAAAGATAAGCATACCTATATTTAGATTTGAAACACAAATGTAACTATAGATTTGGATGTCGGGAAAAACAAAACGAAAAGGCGCGTGTAACAAGTCACCCTGGGGAAAAATATATGTTTGCTCCCATCGCAAACTGTTGCTGCCGCTTTTGCTTGTACAAATGCAAATGTCACGTTCAGACCACGGCTCATCTCAAACAGTATAACTGAGAGGACACTCCATTATGTTGGCAGGATTTTGCAAAGAGAATACAAAGCGTACCACTGCTTTTATTGCTTCAAGGAAAGCACTTGAAAGAGGGTTGTGGATAATCATTTCAATGCTTTTAAATGTATTCACATGCGTTTTGATATTCAAACTATTACAGAAATCTTATACGCTACTTTACTCGAAAATTAATTTTTGATATTTTTGATACTTGTTATATTATTGATAATTAAAAAAGATTGCTAGAAAATATTAACAATATTGTAATTCAATTGAGCATATTTGCACATAAATAAATCATCGTAATTACATGGAAATTTGTGAAATTAATCGAATGACTTTGATTCGATTTGTAAACTATTATAACTACTTTTGACCGAATGTATCTAAGCAAATGCATCAGCAGAAAATGCAATAGCACGTGACGTAAGAAGTATACAATGCGACATTGTCAGATGCAAGGAACTTCCGGTTGTCTTGTTTACTAAAGAATCTAACGCGTTTGTGCATATATCCTTGTCATATACTGGCTTAGAAGAACAAGAAAGCATATATAAATCTACGTTAACTTATTTAACATGTGTGAGAGAGTGTTTTGATATTTTGCATTATGACGTTTGTGTGTATGTAGATCAAATATATCGCTTCTTGATTTAAATATATATGTGTTGGACAATTTAGTTTACAGAACAGGAAATATTAGAAACATTTTATAGAGGAGAAAAAAACAAAAAGATATGTTTCAAACTAATACTATAATAAATTACAGTTTAATTTTGTATAAAAATAATTTAATATCTCTTCTAATACATTTTTAAAATTTTATTTGCAGTTTTTTACAGCCAAACAATATTTGATACATTTTTTATTTTATTGTGATGTTTATCTCTTTTTTTATTTTTATTGATATTTTTAATATGATTTATACGTACATAATTTACATGTATTTTATGATTTACGTTAGTATTTTGATTTATTTTATTGTTAAATATTAATTAAATAGTAATACATTGCAATATTAAATTTGATCATGATATTTGTTTTTATTTCTTTGTACATTTGTCAGTTTTAATATCGTTAACATTTCAGACAATATCAAACTCAGAGAATTATTGACAGCTTGATTCTTAAATTTCTAATTTAATTATCGATATATAATTATTGTTTTAAGAGCATATTGTAAAAAGTGTACGAAAGATACACCTAATTATAGATATACGTCAAGGAAAGCGTGCAGTTGATAAAAACGTTACTTTAACTTTTGATGCCGTCGCGGAGTCAGCGTGTTAAAGGTATTGTCATATAAACAGGCCACGCGTAAAAACCGCTTGTATTCAGCAGACTCAACATTTCCTCCCTTCTTTCTCTCCATCTTTTTCTCTCCACATCTCTGTCTATCGTTCGCTTAGCTTTTCTTCTTCTCCGTTATAGAGAGATCCGCGGTCTTTATAGACAGCTGCACTCACCTCGAGGCAGGGCAGGGGTTAAGTAAACACTCTTTACAATCTCACCCCCACAGCGCACTTCAGTCCCGTCCCTTTTTCTATGCCGGCACCATCTCTATCCGCGTCCCTCTCGATCCTTTAGCCGCTTCTCTTTCGTTCACTCTCGCGGTCGTTACGGAACGCTGAAAGTTGACGCGACCCTCTCATTAACCACCATATTGGCTTTCGTTGTCAACGCTTTCTTGCGCTTTCTCGCCCGCGTTCGTTCCTTCCGTCGCGGCCTTCGAACTTCAGCTTCGCGTTCGCTCGATAAATGGAAGAACCCGGGGCCCGGTAGCCGCACACACCGCGCTTGTTCTTCGCCGACGCGGTATCGTCGAAGTGCTTCTCAATGAGTTTCTCCCGAGTTCCCCCTGTATCGACGGGATTGATCGCACGTTTCCTTCTTGTTCGCGTAACTACAAGATGCATGCGGATCCGTCGGCGTGTGAGCACTTGAACTTGGTATCTCGTCTGCAAACCCTTTGCCGATCGTCGCCAAAGCGTAGCTGAAATCCAAACCCTCTAACAATGAACGAGCGTAAAGATCATAGATCACACGAGAGAATATTTTGAAAATTGTTGCTGGATCGTACCAAGAGTCATTACTAAAGATACTCGAATCGTCTTTTGACAATTCTTTTTTGTATATTTTAAATGAGTTTTATTAATATAATTGTATGAATAAAAAATATTAAATCTTAAGCGATATACTCGAGATAGTCTCGTTGAATTATAAAGTGTATTAAAATATTTGATATACGGTGATAAGAAGAATAATAGAAAGGAATTGAAGTAATATGGATTATCAAACGAGTCACTAATAAAATACGCGATATAAAGATTTGCAGAAATATGATGGAAAAATATACGAGTATATTGTAAAAGAAGATGTAAATTTGCATAAGCAATGAGCGTAAAAATAAAACGATTTATTACAGAAATAAATGTGTACAAATATACACATTTATGTTACAAATTCATATGCTATTAATTCAAAGATATTGATTTATTTTCTTGTTTTAATGAAAAGCCATTTGCAACATGATACTCACGCGATACTTAATTTTTCATAACATTTTGATGTTCGAAAATTAAGTAGCAATGCAAGATTCGATAACGTCAAAAGCTAGATTGAAGGTATCCGTAACACGATTTTTGCGAACGCGAGAATTTTGGAGTCGATCAACGGAATGGAAAGAAATTTCGTAGAAAAGGGGAGAATTTTCCCCGCCTATCGAATGGCTCGTAAAGTTTTAACACCCTTGAGCCATGTGAGTCTACGGGTGAAATAATATGACTGCGTTTCTCAAAAGTGGCTTTTCCGTCTCCAATCGCCTCTCGCCAGTTCGAATTCGCTCAATTTTAACGAACAACGGAGGAACTTTGAATCGTAAAACTTCTTCGCTGTATGAGATCGAGAAGAAATCCTATCCTGGTAAGACTGCAACGTTCCAATTTCGCGTATATCTATGAAATAAATTGATCGTGTCGATTAAATTGACACGATGCGAAAAAGTTTGACGTAAGAAATCACACGCGTGTCAAACGATCGAACGTGTAACTTTTTCTTTGCGTCTTACCGCTTGAAATACATTTTCCGTCCTTGCTTTATTTATATAGATATTTGCAGGACAAAGCGTTGCAGAGGAGAATCTGCAATATAAATACTGGCTGTGCTAGTTATCTTGATAGAGACGGTCGGACAATAAAACACCTCGATACGAGTTAAAAATAGACAGCGCGGTTTCTGCAGAACGAATGTCGGAATGCAAATCGAGCGGGCGAGGCTAGCTCACGGAGATTGACAAAGCGACGCAATCACGAGCCTCGGCGGGTAATTAGTTAGCAACGCGCAGCGAGGCTTGATCGCTTTCGATTTTTCTCGCGCGCGCCGCTCGTTAATTACTAACCACGATCGATACGCCACCGCGAGAGCGGTGAGATCACGGCAACGCGATACAACTAATTTTGCCGGTGCGCACCGCGCGCGGCTTATTTCCGCGGTGGTAATAAAAGGGCCGGTAATAAATTTAAAGGACTGCGTTAATCGTCCTAACCTCGCGTTTCGCAAAATTCGCGAATCGCGTCCCCGCCGTGCGTTACGTTTATCAATTTACTGGTAATTGCACCGCGGATACCTGAACTGTAGAAATTTTATGCCCTTCATTATTACACAGTGATATTATATTACATATATTAGGTAATCTAATGCAGATTACATTCGACGAAACCCACTATTATCACTGTTGCTAATTTAGTTTCAGCTAATTTGATTAGAACAATATAACTTTATTAATATAACTGTAATTTATCGTGCGTTGATGGGTAAATTGTGCTAAAGAATGAATTGGATTTTACATTAGAAACTCGTTCAGAAACTTCTTTGTAGCGACTTCAACTTACTCCGTTAATTCTTTTTGTCGCTACGAGAGAAATAGTTGCTCTTACGTCCAATTACCGTTTGCGAACGCGCTTTTAACTTTAATCCGACTCATCCTTCACTCTTATTCATTCGCCGTTACGATACTTTTTCATCGTAGATTGGGCTTCGCTCAGTCGCGGGAATATGGGCGATTGGGGAACATCGATAAAGTTTCACGGCGTCAATTTCAAGCTGCCGCATGAACTTTATTTTAGATAGTGAACAGATCGTCGGAACAGTTTACTGCAATATTTTCTATTGACGTATGCGCGGACGCGAACATTCGGAAGCGAGATCCTGCGAGACTTTTCCTTCAGAATTCTATCGCAATTTTCACAGTGCACAGTTACATGCAAACATGCGGGCACGTGGTAATATATATTCGCGATTTTCCGCGATAGAAATTTTACTCTCTCCTACAAAAATCCTCACCGGGCTTCGCTTCAATAGATAGCTCGCTAACCCGAGATTAAAAATACGAGTTTAATTAATGCATTCCACATCGCGCGGTTTGAGATAACGCCCGCTTCTCGATAGTTAACCATTCCAGCACACCAGAAATGTAAACGTCAGTTTTAATGCAATAACGAAAAACGTGTCGATAGTATTCCATCGAATGTAATTGCGATCACGGGTCAATTTATCTGTAAATACGATTCCCATGTCGGTCCATTCACGAAAATTGTATTATATAATTAAATATCATAAAGTAAATATTTTAAATATAATTTTTCTTTCACGCATGCACTTCCGTGAATAACGATTTGTCATTATCGATAAACGTATTAAACGTATACATATGTGTATATATATATATATATATATATATATATATATATATATATATATATATATATGCGTATAAGTTTATCTTATAATCTCGCACGCGCCGTTGTATCTTCATAATCGAATAGAATGCGCGCGTTTAAAATGATTCGTTCACGGTTGCTCTTCTCTTTCCTTTACGTCACTTTCATTGTCGTGAAACCAGTACGATTTTAATGAGCAACGAATGCTAACTAGTTTCCAACGTATCGACATGCGAGGATCGAACGACGCTCGGCAGTTTCGTCATTCAATTAAATTTCCATCTATCGTATTATTAATCTGCCAACTCACCTGCACGGTTTCTCGATCGAGCACGACGTCTTGTTCAAACAAGCCAATCAAATATCTTGCCTAGCTATCCCGTGGGACTCCACGACTCTTCGCTTCGATAAAACGTCATAAATCACACTGACGTGCATAAGATCAGGAGTATTTATTAATTTAACCGAGACGGCTCCGAAATCCATTATGGCTGGTTACGAGGCAGAATACGATTAGCCACAATACGCGTCCTTCAGCGGGGTGATGTCGGCCGTCATAAACTACTATCCACGCAGAAGATACTCGAACGAGAGTTTCGTTGTTGAAGACGCGGGCAAGTCATGGACCCCCGCGTGTGCTCGATATATGGATTACCAGCTGTGCTTGATGCACGATTAATAATCACCTGTCCCACTTTCCATCCCACAATACCAATCTTACCACTGAATACTACTGATAAATCTCTCTTATTTGTAAATGAAAGTTATAAAAGATGACGCACACTTTTACGGGGAAAAGTAGATAAACATTAATCTACCGTTAATACATCCACTTTTGCGAATGTATATTTATGAGATATTTTCCGAGAAATTGTGGGTGATCACTGATGCGTAGATGAAATTAATTAAGATCCAAGGATGGGGAGGGAGTTGATCAACCGCGGTGCGTGGGCTAGTCGGTGCTGAATGAGAAACGAGAGGGATGGAAAAAGGTAGGCGAGGGTGTGACAAAGGGGTAATGGAGAGGGAATATATTTTTTACCGTTCCTGCGCCAGTACCGATGCGGATTAACGGCGAAAGTGGATAAACCGAGCGTCAAGGGCTGCGTACCAACGCAGGGGGGTACGTACTGCCAATAAAACCAAGGGGCGGGAGGAGGGGCGAGGGTGTCAGTATATCACGTGGCTCTGGCTGGTCGTGTCCAACGATACAGTCCAATATATTATCCAGATAGCCATGCTAATTCAGCTATAGTCCCCACCGGTTTGCGCCTGACCGAGCGGCCTCCGTGTCACACGGTTGCTGTGCGTGTCGTCGTCTCTCTACATATATACATATACGAACGCGACGCATGCATGTATGCGTTTACGCGCGCGCACGCACACACACATACGTGCACTCACATGGCTGCGCCACGCATAGATACGTTTCGTCATCCCGACGGATCCAACGGTCTCTCCGCATAGTCGTCCTGCGTGGCAGGGATTTCAGGGAGCATTGCATCCTCGTTACACGGTATTATACGATCGGGCGCGACAGGAGAAGATTACGTTGCATCGCGCCGAGCCGTGTTTGACCGGAACGAAGATCCGCGCGCATTCTGGGCGGGAGGGAGGTCCATTAATAGGTTTATTCTTGAACGATTACCAATAGCGCGTTTGTTATCGGTTCCGATACCGGAGAATGCTGCGCGCTGATAACGTAATAAGCTGATCGTGTGACCGGTAGTCGCATGGCATATCGGAGAACATAACGAATTCATCTCAAAGTGATTTTAAGGATGTGTTGGCTGCACAATAGAGGTTAAATGTTATCGAAATTTAAAAACAGAAGTTTTCTCTAGATTTAATCTTCATTTTTTTTTAATCAACAACAATTTTATCGCAAATGTCCAAATTTTGGCCCTGCAACAAACTGCAAAGAAGAAAACAAGGAAGAATTTGATTTAAGGTCACTGCAGTCAATGAACAAATAAAGAATAACTTAATACAATTATATTTTAATAAAATTTTCATGAAAATTAGATTTTAACAATATCAATTAATTTTGCAATTTATTATTTTAAAGTTTTATTATCTTAATAGTTTTGTAAACGGTTTTTTATTAGCGACTGTTCACTATAATGGTTTTTGCAGCGAAAATTACTATATTTTACTGCAATTTAAATAACTTTTAAACGAGTAAGTGGATCTAAATAAATTTTTACACGAATATTTATTAGAGTTTTATTAGTATATGTAAAAATTTTGTTTTAATTGGCAATACTATCCCAAATTTACAAATAAATACTGCAAAATACGCAATTTTACATAAGAATCAAAAATAAACAAAAAATTAAATAACTTTTAAACCAATAAGTGAATTGTGCTCAAATTTTATACAGATACTCAAACGTAATACTCTAATTAAATTTCGCATGGCTTCAAAATTTCTTAATTAACATATCTATATGGTATATCTTTTTGTGTCATACGTTGATAGTATAAAAAAAATATTTTTCAATACTATATAAATATTTCTTTTATGAACTATTATTCGTACGGTTTTTTATAAAAAAATATTTTATTCGCTTTTAATTTTCAATTAGAATTATATTAACTGATAATTTTCGCATCGGCACACATGAATTATCGTTGCACTTACGCCGGGGCTGCACTGTTACGCCGCGTCGGAAAACTGTCGTTTCGTTCGCTTTGAACTCCTAATTGAAGGTGCTCGCACGTAACAAAGTCCGGAATACAATTTTGCCGATTTTGGTGTGTTGCGCACGAGAATGGACGTTATCCAATTTCGTTACTTCAACGTTCGTATCGCCTCGTATCGAGAGAGGGAACTCTTCTAGAAAATAATATTACGCTACGTTTCGTATAACCGCGAGAAATGTTTTGAAAATTTTCGACGGGAGCTATACTAAAACAGAGAGTACTCGAGGTGTGCGGTAATAATTTATAAATTATTGGCCTGCCGAATTCTCACTCGCAAAACATATAACGTGTCGAATTTTTCACAGTTAACGGGGCGCGAGAAAGAAATGACTTATTAAAAAGCGTTTCTCTTAAAAAACTTTGAATTATTAATTTGACGTTATATTAGGAGCGATAACTTTGGAAGCACCGATAGATTTATGAATTATTTTTTTCCTCTCTCACTTTCTTTCTCCCCTTGGCCTCCCTTTCTCTCGCATAATATTTCCTCAACCTCCGGCTTAAAGGAATTAGCGCTCGTAAAGCGACGAAACATCCTCGTGTTACACCTGTCGTCGTGCAGTAAACTGGTTCCGACGGAGATACAGGCGCGTTTGCAACGGTCTCAATTAGCCTGGCTTCGCAGTTCGTTAGACCCTTTAAAACCGGTTTGCAGCGCTAAATGTTTTCAGTGACGGGAGCGCGCGAATGCACACACGCACACGCACATACATGCACACGGGCGCGCATGTATACACACACACATACACACACCGACACGCTTGAAAATGCGTGTAGAAAGGATGAAAAGCAAGCGGAATGAAGGAAGTGAACCAAGGTCGTTTCCAAGTGAACGAAATTGCGTAACGCGAGACATCGAGGGGTGGTAACTAGTTTAACCTGTGAAATTTAGTACGGTTTACTCCGGCGGTGTGAAAACTTATATTCTCTTACCTGGCATTAAGATCGTGTTTTGTCGTATAAGCTCCGATAATAGAAGCGAGGCATACGAAAGACTTACGATACTTGTGCATACAGTGACATTATTTGCCACTCATTTAACTCTGCTCGCGTACTTGAATTTTGATTTATTTTATAATATAGTACACAGAAATTATACAGTGAGAAAAAGCAGGAAAAAATGTTCTTTTTAGTCATATAGATAGTACCGTGTATATACAGAGACAGAATGAATCCTTTACTGTATAAAAAAAAAATGTGTACGTGCTCATTATTTGTACAATAGAAAATAAAAGACATTTATCTTTGTAAAAAAAAAAAAAAAAAACTAATGGCCATCGCTGCACGGGTATAAAAAAAAAAAAAAAACGAAAAATTTTGGTACGGTAGAATCAGAGAATTGACACACCAAATGACCCATTAAACGGAGTGGAAATATCGTCTGTGGAAAGTTCGTCCGTTAGTGGCGGTCGAAGTAATTAAACTGAAAACGTGTCAAACGGACATTTGTAATGTCAGCATTAACGAACACGTTTTTCACCGCGAGCAATAAAACTTCATAACTATTTCATAAACACAGATAGCTGGATTGTGCGAGAGAGATATCGATATAATTTATTTTTCCCGCTTATTTCCCCGGGGACCTTCCTCCTCTTGCCCAGATATTGAGACTTCTCCGATAGTCGCTTTTTTCGTTGTTTTTTGCACGCGCGTACCCCTTTCCAACTGAAATAAATTTATTTTTAAAAGGGATTGCATACATGGTGAAAGCTCGTGTATCTGCAACTCGACTTCGATTTATGGATAAGTGATTTGTGTATGAAATGTATATACATTTGCGAACACTTGTCAGCTCTCGCATTCATCATTCTTTTTTTTTATGTCACATTTTGTAAATGCAAAAAATGTGTTAAATCAAGACAGTGCCAAAAGTGTTTTGTGATGCACACAAATTTGGTATTCGCATTTAATGGTAGATGCATAATTAATTGAATGCTGATAAAAGCACGTAACGCATAATTCACGGAACCGTCGAAACACCAAAAATTCCACGCGAAAGCGCTTCTTCGGCGCGTCTACTCCCTCCCCCCATTCAAGTCGACGATATTACGCTCCCCCAGCACGCAGAATTCTTAATTAAGCACGCTACGATTTGCGAGGGCCTTTGATTTCAACGATCGGCCCTCCCTCGGCAATAAAGCCGCGACTTAGCTCGAAGTTGAGAGAACGCAGGGAGATCCCATCTCTATCTTTCTCACTTTCTCTTCTCTCGCTCTTGCTCTCTCTCTCTCTTTCTCTCCCCCTCTCTCGGTGCGCGAGCATTTTCGCGCAAAAGTTAAATCCGCGCGCGCCGCGTACTCGAGGGCTACCTCGAGCGTACATTATTTCATTAACCGTGCTTTCCTCATCGACCTGCGCCGTCCTCTACCTCCAACCTCATCGTTACCACCACTTTCGCAGGCGGCGCGGACGCCCTGTTCCCAGCACCGAGAGAACGGAGCCACGGACATGGCCGACGTCGGTGGGTAATAGCGTCGCAAGAATGAAACCAAGGAGGGCGGCGAGGATAAGGCAGGGCGACCGCTTCGCGCGCTGCCCCATTCTAACCGGCTCTCTCTTCATCCCTTCATCCCTTCCTCCCTCCCCCCTCTCTCTCTCTCTCTCTCTTTCATATTAATTAATTTGCTCGAGAGTTTTAACGACTTATTGCACTTCAATTAACTCATTTTAAATTGCATAATCCCCACACCTCGGGGGCTGGAAACCGGTACCCGCGATAAACTGCGGCGTACTCTTGCTTCTACGCCACGAGAGACCGAGTCCGAGCATGTTATGCACGTATAAAGGCAGGACATGGTCCTACGTAATTTTGTGTATTCCCCCTACGGCCTACTGATTTCAACCAAAATAACTAATGACTTATTCCATTAACTCGTACAATTTAAATTTTAACTTGTACAGCAGTTCAATTTATTCTTTCTCGAGCTATGAGTCAGCTAAGACATATTCAGTTGGCTAGTAGAAAGTAAAAAATTTAAATAAATCATAAAATATTAAAATAAATCAAACTTTTTAAATTACGCGGCGTGTTTCTCGAATGCGATATAAATATGTTGTCTCCTAAGATTCTTTTGTAATTATTAATACTGCTATCGATTATTTAATGATACATCTCGCGAAAGAAATAGCGCTCTTGATTATTACTTCCAGATATACGAGGCAATTACAATACAAATCAATAACATAAAGTTTACGCGAGGAGCAGAGAACAGAGTGTTATTTAGAAGACCACGCGCACAATCCCCGGAAACGTTTCAAAAAGTTCGGGATCGAGACGGGCGGGGGCTCGCATAGAAAGTCAGAGCTCGCTGCCGCGGGGGTGGCAGACCGCGACCGATCTGAAAGGAACGAGCCGAAGTTTGCGGAGGGGCCCCGGGATCGCCTGGAACTCATTCGTAAGCGAAGACCGATCCTGCCCGTAATTACAATTCGAACAAAGTTATGCCGGTTCGGAGCGGCGGAGGATGTGTCAAGTATTTAATCAGCGCCGGGCCGAGTCTCTGCGTGAGACAATGGATGGCGGCCAACTCTCTTATACGAAGCTTGTCCTCACCCCGTCGCGACATCCCTTGCCCTAGCATTCGTCTATTTCCAGTACGACTGCGGCTGCAATTATGTCGACCTCATTTCAGAGCAGCTTTACTCCTCTTTACGCGCATTGTACTGTTCATCTATATCTTCCTCCTTCATCGAATCTCGCATGCTCTTCGTGTCCATTTCGTGCTTTTCCCTTTTTTTTTTGCGCACAGTTTCGTGTCTTTCAGTCTCTTTCTCATACTCAACGTTCGGCCAGCTTTACGTTTTTTTTTATATCACTTTACATTCAATTATAGATATATATATACGTGAGAAAGAGTTTGTGTAAACTTAAAAATTCCGTGCGTTTTGAAGATTATAATCTGTTTATCTAAAACAATTTATAGCGATACACGAACAATTTACGTCTACTTAGGTGGCGTTTTTACGACGGAATTCCGAAAATAAAAGTAGCTCAGTGGTATTTCGTTTGTAATCTTTGGTATCTGATCGCGTGGGAGGCATGCTACCCCTGCAAGCTAGTACATCTACCCCTTGGTATTCGCCATCTCGATATACGCGGCAGCGACGTCTGTTCCTCGAATCACGCGCGGTCCGTACAAATTCCCGAGTTACACGCAAGCTGCACGTCAGTGGCTTTCGCAAAGAAATCCGTTAACTGGCTAAATAATTACATCGTTTTCTCGGCATAAAGGCCAACCTTTTCAAAGTCGGCCATTATCTTACACTTTGTCTCTTATCATTTTTTATTTTGCAGTTTTAAATCGACCTTAATAAATGCAATTGGTTACAAACTTTGGTTGGTACATCGAGAAAAAAAAAGTTAAATTTATTAATGGCTATATTTTTCAACTTGATTAAATTTCTTCGCTTCAAATATTTAACTCGGATACATAAAATACGTTAACTTTAATTTAAGCATCTATATATTTAATTTAAAAATGCAGAAATACATAAATTTGAAGAAATTTAATCAAATCGAAAAATTTAGTCAAGTCAACAACATTCTTTTCTCAGCGTATTTTAAATAATTTTATATTCGGGATTTACTTCTTGTCAAAATTGATTTATGGACATATATTGCAAACAATTATACTAAAATTATGCAAATAATTATGCTAGAATTTTTATAGTAGAAAAAAAATTAGATAAAATTTTGATTAGAAAAACGTTAACGTGATAATTATTGGGTCTTTAGGTTATTAGAAGTTTTTAATATGCTTGAATTGTTAGCAAAAAGTATCATATATATTTTATAATATTTGACGTACTCTCGTTGAAGCGTTACAAACAAATCCGCTGGAAACAAGCACATTAATAATATTACAAAATATATTAATGCATGCCTGTACGCGTGAAACGTTTTACAACTAAACGTATTCCTGATGAGAATGACGTGCATGGAATATAGAGCATAACGGCATTGGTTTCCCCTGTGTATTGCTCGCGTGCGGTTACACAAATATGGACGAACGCACTCCAAATTAAGGTTTAGAGTTTGTACAAATCAGTATCGAAGTTATGGACGTGCCGAGCTGGTAAATCTAAATCCCTCGCGATTGTCTGTCAATTATTTATGATTGGCGGCAATTTGTCCAATCGAGAATAAGCCCTTTCCTACTGGATGGGGGTTTACCGACTGCCATTCAATGTTTTGGACTGTATTATCCGTTTCTCTCTCTACCGTGTTTTTCTCGTCTGCGTAGTCGCGCAGACACGTGTTTATAAAAAATCCAAAGGAAAACAATTTAACTTATATTTCTCAAAACATCTATATTGCACCGAGCAGAAATGTTATCACGAACAAACTACGCGTTGGTGTGAAGCATAGTTTTGATAACAAACGTTACGTTATACTGAAAATTCAATCGGGGTCACGGAATTTCCATTTAAATTGTATTTTTGCACGGGATATAAATGTGCACTGCCAACCCAATTAATTAATTCTGACAATCAGTCCGATCCTCTTCATTGCGAAACAACATATCAGGTTCGGCGCCATTTCAATAGACATTACGTTATTGCGAAAGATACAAAGGCAACAACCCACCAAGAATGATATTGACGCTATTTCCGGCCAACCAATTTAGAAACTTGAAACAAAACCGCTAAGCTTCTGGTGCTTAAACTCTGAAAAAGAACCAGACTTTCCAGCTTCATTCCACCCAACGATAAGCAGCCGCATAAAAAGTCTACTCGCGTGACACACACAGCACTTTTTATTCCTAGGTTTGAACTTTTTTAAAGCAACGCAACTCCGATACTACATTTTCATTTATTCATTCTTTCATATATTTCAATAAGTTGATAATTAATGAAATGGCAGCTGAGTTAACAAAACGTTTCCGATATCTCGTCGGTGAAATCGCAAGTTCATACACCGCTGTTGATTGAAATAACGCGCGGCAATCTCTCGTATATCGAGTCTTGAATGAAAGCGTCGCAACACGACGTTAATTAAGCGCAACGAGAAAATTAATGACGACTAACTTTCGGCGCGCTGAATTACGCGCGCCCTCCCGACTTTGCCCGCGACATGTAATCATCGTGACGATCGAGCCGCGTTTTTTTTTGTATCCGTCGAAATTTATTTGCATGATGTTTCCCTAACAAGCCGTTGCGTGACGTACGGTTTTACAAGGTTCAATGGAAGGCCGGTCGAGTTTTTTGTTCCTGCGTAACGTTCATTTATGTGCGCCTCTCTTTTTCTGGTTACTTACTTAACTAAGTTTATGCAAAAAACTAACGTCGCGTGCGGCTGCGGCGAGTTTTCTGGCGCAAACACACATATACGTCTGTGTGACGCTGAGAAAAAGTTTGCGCACCGTAAGTAAATTAATTGCTCGTGCCGCAAAAGATCTAATTAATTTTGTTGCAAATTATTTTGGTTTCTTCATTTATATCAAACTGCGGTAATACGATTAGTCATGTCTCTAAGAGGTGAAATTTTGCAGAATGTAAATTTCGTTAAAAATAAAAAAATTTTTAATGTATTAATAAAAAAGGTTCGTATACGCAACACGAAGAAATTAATATGCACACGTATCTTTTTTTTTTTAAATATGTATCATTTATTTTTTACGTAACAAGATTATGTCATTAAAATAGTATAAATTATAATCAATTTACAAATTACTTAACGTAATATCGGTCTTTAAGCTACATTAATTCTTAATATGATTGTGATAAATGTGATGTTACATTTCTCATAAAATATTTACGCGTTGGTAAAAAGTTGTACGAGCTGTGTACGAGCCGTGCACGAGAGTTATAAAAGCACATAAACTTTGGCAATTGATGACTTTATCACCGCATGCATAAATCAATCGAGTAGTTCATGGTTGAATAATCAACATCTAAATTCATGATTCGGCAAGATAACTTATTTCAGTGAACATGCTCTCTGAATCTTTGATCCTTGACTTATAATATCGTGTATATTAATTGAACGAGATTGCAGCTGCTCCGTCCTGTCAATCAACAAATTTTCTTTTTATTTATTTTTTTCCCCGATTATCTGGCCGCGACACTTTGCCACGCTCTTCCATCCTTCTGCCATTCTTCTGCTTTGTCAACTATTTTCTTTATCTTTTTCTCGTTTATGGACCACCCACGACTTTGGCCAGCCCTTCCACTCACGTCAGCTTAACGTCACTCGTGCTCGTACGGCAGGTCCTTTTTGTCACACTCCGCTCTTCTTGCGTCTCTCCTCATTTCTCTTTGCTTTTCTTTATTTTACTGTGTACTATTTTAAAGCGCGCGTTCGAACTAACAGCTCTTCAGAGCGTTAAATATTCGCTAAACATCTGCCGTACGTTTAAACCCGCTATTATCAGCTGTCATCTAACTAGCTACTTTCGCAAGTGTGACCGATTGCTTGTCAAATTGGATAATCAAGTTAAATCATCATTTTTCGTAAAACAGATATAAAGATCTCTGTTATACACGTATCCACATTATTATTTTATTGGAAAAAAAAGTGAAAGCCAATTTATGAGAAGAGTTATCCAAAACGTGAATTGTGCTTTTGATTTTACGATTGTTCAGACGAATGCATTTTGGTGCAGCATTAGCCGCATAAATTAATATTGTAAACATTGGAAGCTTCCATTCTCTCGGCGTTAGTATAAAAATACGAGATATTCGACGAAAAGTCATTTGTAATCCAATATCAGAAATAGATTGTCCGACACAATACCAGTCACACTTGTTGCTCATTTGAAGATGATCATAAACAATAGAGTTGCGTTACTTCATCGAGATTTTTCTCGTTTCTCTAATCAAACGTCAAATAATCGTTTTATTTGAAATTTGCTCTATAAAATATTTCTTACGTAACATAGTTATACTCAAACTACAGAGTTAGATAGACATCGCAGATAAAAACTCACCAGTCTCACGTTGACGCAGCAATTTCCACTTCGGAAGTCTAACCAAAGTCTGTCTCCCACAGCTTTTTTCGTCCGTACTCTTCGGTCTCTATAACTCTCTCGTCATGTCACGTTCTAACTGTCTTCCCGCGGTCCCCGGAGTCTACTTTACACAGATTGCACTGCACGTCACAGCCGTCCTCTCTCTTCGTCTTCTCCGTCCCGTACAAACTCTTTAACAGTCGGAAAATATATCAAAGGGTCCGCACAGTGGAGTGAAGTCAACGAGATATTAATGCTTTTCTTTCCGTTTTGCACAATTAGTGTCCGTAATTTTGAAGTTGAGAGGCAGACGTTCGAGAAGCGCTTGGAGAACCCTCCGGGAAGACTATATAGGAGACTTTCGCTCTAACCTCGTAATCGAACACGCCGTTGTCACGTGCCAAGAGGAAGAGGAAACTGTCTGTCATAAGAGGTTTCAACTGCTTCTTCAAAGAGATTTTCAATTTCTAAGTATAAACGTGTAGGAGACTCTCTCAGGAAGAGCGCGTCAAAAAACGAGATGTGCCTCGTGAATCCGCTCGTCTGAAAAATAACGTCGAAGACTATTGGCGGTTACGACAGTTCAGACAATTTTCTCGAGACAAGTGATTCATCTAAACGCCCTGAAACGAGATTCCTCGAGCGTTTCTCGGGTTATAAGCCGCGGCACGTTCGCGAGATCGACGGACGCGTGTCGCGCGCGGCCTCCGATTTTTCGTCCGCGCTGTCGTCCGGTCACGTGGCGGCGAGCGCCACATTCATTGATCGCGGACGACCTTGGTGGTGGGTGTCGCGATGTGAGTTCTCGACGACGAGGTCAATGCATGCATGGGCCACCGCTGCGTGCCAGCCTGGACGAGTCCGCTGGAGGATATTCGCGCCGAAAAATCGACACACGAGGAAGAAGTAGGCTACTGCGAGGACGAGAAGTGATTCGTCCCGCGTGCGGATCGTAAGGTCGTTGCATTCGCGTGTGGTGCGGTCTGCCTGGTCGGCGGCACGGGTCGAGCCGAGACCACCCACGTCTCTTTGGTGCCAACACTCGTGTTTATGCTCGGGTACGAGTACGTTCTCCAGAGCTCACGAGGAGGAATACGTCCGTTCGCGAACTGTTCGCCAAACGTACTGAGGAACCCGGCGGCTGGTTCGTCGGTGACGTTGTGCCTCCGCGGGTTCGATTCCCGGATGGGCATGCGCCACGTTCTGCGCTTTCGGGGGGAGGTTGCCGTCGCTGCTGCTGCTGCTGCTGCTGCTGCTGCTGCTGCCGGTGGTGCTAGTGGTGTTACTGCTGCTCCTGCTGTTCGTGGAGGTGCATCCACCACTGAGAGATAGTTGCTATCGGTGGGGTTGCTGAGGGCTATCTTCTTTTCGTTCTCTATCTCGCTCTCATGCCGCTCTCCTACACTCTCGCTTATCTCACGCTGTTTTTGCCCTCGTCGTGTCGGTTAAACCTCACTCTTCCTCGACATCTTCGTCAATTTAATTTGGCCATCGTAGTAATTATCTGTGTTCGAATACATGCTGAGTTAATTATACTCTAATTATATTCTAATTATATTCTAAAGATGAACAATTTTTTTAAAATATATATAATGATCAAATTTTATATACTATCTTTTGCTAATTTTGAATTTTATTAACTGTAGCATTATAATAAGAGAACTGGATTGTTTATCATGCTTGTCTTACTTTGATAATTGTTCATTAATTTTTATGTTTCCATTAATGGCTGAATGCATTCACAACTTACATTTCACATAAATGTTTAGCTTTTGTTCCTTGTATAATTATGTTTTGCAAGAGAATTTTTTTGTATGAGGTACTAATTTATTTATAACAATAAAAAAAACCCTCGCGATATCGACGTGACATGCATATCTGACTATTCGTGATGAGACGAACAATTTAAAGAATTCACGCGTCTTTTTGAAGCAGATGTTATAAATTTGATAATCTATTTGGCCGTTTCCATGAAATGTCTATTTGTTGCGAGGTAACAGTTCGTGAAGCGAAATGGAGGGTAATTACGACTGGCGCACTTGTTGCTCTTGCTGTTGTTGCCTTTCTGCTACTGTTGCTGACGAGCACATCATACGTTCAAGTATTACGCACTTTTATTATTTTAAAGAATTTTTAGAAAAATTTTATTATTATATCATATATAACGTATGCTTATCATTTAAATGCTACACGTCACAATATAAATAATGCACATGTTAATAAAAAAAATCTATTGCTTTTTTTTTTTAAATAAAAATTGATTAACGAAATTTTATTTTGTAAGAGGAGACGAAGTTTCCAATAATTTAATTATCTATAAACTTGTCGATGGCCGTATTGCTAGTAAAACCTTTCTTCGATGTGTGTCTGGTGGTTCGCGAAAATATGCACCGTGTTATTTATTTAAATATTGTTTATGTTTAAATAAATCGTCTCTAGCAGAGCACGCAGCACACATGTAGAGTACGCGTTTATATTACGTTTCTGTGCTTGTTGGCATCGCGTAATTAACGTTACACGTTCTGTAATGCATGTTTCATTATGCGGGCGTTGTATCGCTGTATCGTAATTAGTAAGCTTAAAGGCAGATATTATTCACGACACGTGATAGTTATACGCGCGATAGGATATAGGCTTCAAAGGATAAAGCAGAGCGCACATAGCATGCGTGAAGAAAGTCGCGCGCGTATTCACTTCAATAGACATCCCTTGTTCCTTTTACATTAGCGTATCACGCCTTATTCAATTTGTCTCCCTTTTTATTCTTTGCGTTTTTCTGGTTTTACTTACGTACCTTTCTATTTTACGATCGATGACAAAGAAAACACCGCGGGTCCCTAATTATAATCACAAGACTGTCCAACAAATATAAATGATAAAATTCTTAACCACTTCTATTGAAACGAGTATTTATAACTAAAAGTTATCTGCACGATTGAAACGTCTGAAAAGAAAACGACTGATTTTTACTAGTTTTTACGTCAAAGGACAATTTTCAAGAATTATAAATTGATGAAAAATGTCTCAATAATGAGGCTCATTGTCAGTAATAGTATATTTTATTGCAACAAATACATTGATTATTATTTAATTCTTTTTGGCCATTTTTATGAGAAAATTAATTTTTCTATTGTATATACAATATATTATAAAATTTTATCATCTTTTTTGTCAGATATATTTGATCAGATATCAACATTAATTGCATATCAAAATTATATTTTTCTCAAGTCCATGTCGCACACATAAATAATTCTATCGCATCATTATGAGTTTTTAAAGTAACTTTTTAAACATTAATTACATTGGAAAAAGCTTCAATTATTCTACCGATTTTTATGTACAATAATTTAATAGCTTTCATAAGTATACATGAATACATATTAATACGCATTGTTCTTGCTACATTTTCACGTCGCAATTAATTAACCTGGTCATTTGATTTCGGTAACGGCGTTATACAGCATGCAACGGAAGATTTTATACGGCTTGTAACTTTCTAATGTCCCCCGCTGAAATCTCAATTACCGAGCATAACTTGAGAAGTAGCGTCAGCTTCCACGGTGGCAATCGCGCCAACTTCCGCCATACGTAGAGGTACATACGTCGGCGTTTCCATTGGTCGATCGGGCATGAATTTAGACGGTGTGCCCTGGATAACCCCGGAGATTGAGACAATATACGTCGGCTGTGCCGCTGCGGTTTGCCGTTGCAGGAGGTATGGCGCGCAGCCCGGCGACGGCTCGGTTTGCCGGCACGGCCGAGAGAACGAGAAACCCAGTTAACTCGGCAGGTTGATTACGGTGCGGCAGGTGTCACGCGCTCAACTCTACCAAGTTTCGTCTAATCGCGCGAAATATCTTGCGAATTACGAGCACGGGGGGGTTTCCGCGCGCCGCGACACGCTGCACGTAATCGTCCGTTCGCTCGTTCGCTCATCCGCCGATGCCGCAGTTAATTGCACTTGCGACAGGCGTGCACTTTCTCTATCCCCGTAACGTCAACACGGGGTCGAAAGGGTTCGCCGCAAGTGCACTTCGCACGCGCCGCAGAGCGCGCTGGCCCTTTTTGCCGATTGCACCGCGTTTCTCTTTGGTAGATCCGAACAACGCAGCACAATAACGCAGCCCCGACAAAGCACAAGCGCGAAAATTTATATACGAGATCGATATGTATCGATGTGTATGTAAATAACGTTAGCGGTAGTAAATTAAATCTCTTTTCTTTTGGATTGGCGTTGTTGCGCGATAAAAATTAATTAAAATTGGAAATGGTAGATTACAGGAGAGTTCGCGCATCGAACACAGATATATAATGCCACCCGCGGTTTTTCGGGTTATTAGGTCAACTCATTATCTCTCTCAAGCCAAGGATTGAGCCGTAATAAAATGCCTCCGTGTTCCGCAAAATCGACCCCCGGGGGGAATTAATCTATTCCGGTGCGATCATTCAATCTTCTCGGATTGCAGTTTTTTACATACTCCCTCCCTCTCTCTCTCTCTCTCTCTCTCTCTCTTTCTCTCTCTTTCTCTCTCTATGCGGCACAGTCGCACACGAATATGCTCGGGATAAAACGAATCTGGTGAGTTCGACATTTGATTTCATCGAATGACCTACGCCGCGAATGGCTTTTCATGAAATCTACGTTCCCACATAGCGATCAATTGATTCAAAAATAGGGTAGGTCGTCAATTCGTCGCGGCTTTCCAAATCGAAGTGCGCAACGATCAGCGGTCGATTGTAATCGCGATGAATTGCCGAGGAGTTACGATGCTACGTACTCCGTTACATTCGTAACTAGTGAGTCTTGTATTTAGAAGCAGATTTTTTTCGTAGCAGAAAAAATGGACGTCGTTTGATATTGAAGAGTTTGTTATTGAAAGATTCGATTATCTCCTTAATGTGATAATATTACAATTTAAAGAAAACGTTATTTGAAATACAATTTAAAAATCTATAAAAAAATTATTGAAAAAAATCTAATAATAAATTCTGATATGCAATAAAGTACATTAATGTTAATACTGAGCAAAGAAAGATGTCTCACAGCATGAAACCAATATAGGGTTACTGCATCAGTCGCTGAACAATCATCAGTAAATGACTATGTTTAGAAAAGTATTAAAATAATAAGACTTTGAAATAATAAATTGCAAATCAATTGTATTTCTTATGATCTAATTTTTATAAACATTTTATTAAAATATTATTTTTTTATTTAAAAATGTAATTATATTAAAATTTTATTTATGTGTTCATTGACTAATTCAATTTTTTATTTGTTTATTGACTGGTGCAGTAACCTTACAATATTTTTGATCGCAAAATATTTTTAAAAATATGTAGTTAAATCGTAATTCTATGAATACTTTCGTTACGATACAATAGAACAGAATTTTATGTAGAATATTTTTCTAGAAAAAAGCGGCTAACTAAAAAAAAACTAAGTTATCAACTTGTTTTTATACTGCAAAGCTACGTCTAATTAAGAAACTCATATTTTTCACATCTCATACGTATAAGAGAACCGATAAAAAATAAAGTATAGATTATAATATTAAAAAAATACAGATGGCATGAAAAACGTTTGATCGAGGGGCAGAGCTTAGAAAGAAATTCCGAAAAATGTCCTATTCATTTTATTCTCACGTCTCGGTATTAATTTCGCAATTATTAATTGCGAGGACATTATTAATTCGCGCCTCGAGACACGACGAGGTGACGGGAATCGCTTTAAAATGCGCAAGGAATGCGCGCGAGAAAGGAGGAAGAGGACTACGACGAAGGTCAGAGAAGCGGCGATAATGAAAGGAGAGTTAATCACTCCGACCAGACAGTACTGACAATACGCGCACCATTGAGAGAAGGAGACTTTGTATTTAGGAACATGAGCTATTCGGGCGCTAGTTGGCTATGCAAATGCACTTTGGGAATTCGCGAGCTTGAATACTCGGTACTGCAAAAAAAGAATAAAGAAATAAAAAAAAGGAAAAAAAAATGTAACGTGATCCGTTGAGATATTTTATCGAAGGAGCTTTTCTCGGCTGTGTTTCCATCTCCGGTTATTTTTCGACAAACGATACTCCTCTCAGTTTTGTACCCATGCGTGTTATATTTCACGTTTAAGAATATTTACAGACGACGGTATTAGAAGCTGGAATGATTTGTCATTGGAAAAGGTAGGAGGCACATAATGGCATTAAACGCGGCTATGCATCAAGCGTCGCTTGCCCCCTCCCCCCCCCCTCCGCAAAAAGTGCAAAAAAATGTGGAAAGACTTTTTCCTTCCTCTCCATACAATTCGTCGTAAACGTTAGGACAGATCAAGAGAGAACAAGAGAGAAAAAGGAAGTATCGCCAGCTGTAGCGTCCCTCGAGGACCTTCGTAACGTTGAACCAAAGGAATAACTTATGCCCCCGCCTCTTCGTGGCGTCGAAAGAAAAATGCGTTTGCACCAAGCCAACGATCGGAGGGAACAAAATGGATGATGGAGATACAATTCTAGAGCTACCGACAGAATCTTAAATCACGATTTTTATGGTGAATTGTACGAAGCTCCGCTAAACTTACACAGCTTCTTAAAAACATCGTAAAATTTCATTTGCCTTGCGAAGAAGGCCACTCCAATTATCCGAGAAACCGCAAAATTCTAACTCACAAATGATGGTATTAATATTAAAATTAGTTTGCTATGTTAGCCATTCATATTGTATTGTTGTATTAACATGAAAAAATATTTGGAATATATATTAAAGAATAAGAGAAGAGAGAGAAAGGGGGAAGGAGTACATGACTTTTCAGAATGATTTAAAAATAAATTATATATACATTTATAACATACATACGCACAAAGTTGTTACACATCTTTTTTTGAACAATGTTCTCTTTTCTTCCGCCTTTTTTTCTCTTCTGAAATTTTTCACTTTTTTTTTTACATTATAAGGGATAAAAGAATCACCATATTTTTAGTATCAGTAGGATCATCTCTTTCATAAATAATCCGATATGTATCTGCGGCCTTAAACTTTTTTCATGCCAATCGAGGCGGGATTCGAGTGCTCGTTCTATCGCCCTCGCGGAATCCCAACCCCTCGGTCGGCGTCGCGAGAGAATCTAATGAATTTGAGCCGTCAATAATACGCGCGGCTCGCGTTCGAGGGGAAGTCTTCCCCAAACATGCGGCCGAAGCGAACGATAGAGAGCAGTCTCCCGGTTTGTCTCGTCCGCTCGCGTGCACTCGCGCGCATTTATATGCACGCGCGCGCAGACAAAAGAACCTGCTCGCTGCTCGGCTTGTACGAGAAACGACCGCGCGCGCGCCCGCGCGGATGCAGTCACTGTGAAATTAACGAATTTTTCACGATGGACACATTAACTGTTGCCGGCCGGGTCAGCAAAAGCGTCCCCGATGCTTTATGACAACAATGCGAGCGATACTGCGGAAGGATGAGTGCGACGATAAACTGGATTTACTGTCGCGCGGTGGCAGGGGTGAATTTATGGCGGGTGCAAGTTGCACTGCAAGAGTACCGAATTTTCGTGTCAATCTCAAGGGAGATAAATAAAATAGTACATCACATTTTTAAGATTTTCGTTGCTATGTGCAATGAAAACGATTTCGTATTATAGTATTTATAAAAATCATTTGCAGTTCATAAACATGCTATTCCATGTCCAACCCACAAAATTTTTGAATTATTGGAGGTAGTCAATGGAGGTAGTCCATTTTTCTACACTAAACAAAAAAGATCCAAGCCTATATGTGCTTTAAATTAATAAAAAAATATAATTTTTATCCACAATACATTTTTAAATCACATGAAATATCTGCATTTTTCTCGAAACGGGTTCATATGGGTTGGACGTTTCTTGCATAACTATGGCCACATAAAAATTTAATTCTCTTTTTTCTTACTTCTTGTAACATCGTAGCTCTTTTTTTTATTACATTTTTTGGAAATTGATCCTTATACGATTTCTGTTCTCTGCATACGTTCTCCAAGGTTCTCCGAATTTATGATGAACAGTAAATTCGGTAAAACGGTGCGATATGTATGCATCAGAGGTAATTACAGATTCCGCTAGGAAGTCGTTCTTCGACTATTCGACGACGCAGTCGGCGAGCGTGCGTCCTTCCGGGTAGAGCGATCCAATTAACTTTCGAAGATGTATGCATATATACGCGTCGTGCTCCTCGAAATTAACCTCCGGTTGCGTTCCGAAGAGTCGGGACTCTCAAAAAAAATCCGGTACTGCGAAGTGCCTCCTCTGTTAAATTCCCGCCTTCCCGCACCTACGACCGTTGTGCAGGGCTAATAGGATTCGCGAAATTAATTACCCGCATTTACATAAGCCCCCGTAAACGTTTTTCTTTTCTTTCCTAGCCGGAGCCTCCGGCCTTGCCTACCTTCCGCCGAGCGGCATGCAGAGGCGGACGAATAATTCTCGTAGAGAAATTCGTGATTACGTTAACGATATCCCCGTCCCGTTTTCTCTCCCTCGTGCTTTAGCTCGCATCGTCCCGTTTCATTCCGACTGCAGTGCCGAGTCACTGCGTTACGCCTTTGCGTTTAGGTCGTCACGGCATTGTCCCCGTCGCCGTGCCGCGTCGTCGGCAACAGCCGCGACACGGGTAACGAGATTTGTCGTCCAAGATAATTAGATTATCCGCACTCTGGACGACCGGCATAGCCGGTGTTAGCATGGGGCGAGCAGGTAAACGTGCGACGACCATGCCGCAGAGGCGACAACGTCGTCCAAGTAAACGTCTGTTTGCTAATTTTTGAGAATAAAAGGAAAATACTCCGCTGTTAGATCGACTCTCACGAGAAACGATCGTTGTCGTCACGGTTTGAAACTAAAGTTGAATGTAGGAAGAATGAGATGTACCTTACAGTTAAATTCTATCATTTAGGTTGCGCGCGCGTGTGTGTGTGTGTGATTTCCTCGAGTTTCCTATATATGCATTTTTTACTAATCTATGCAAAGATTATATTATTTTCTTAATCTTAAATGTATAATTTATTCCTTTTGATTTCCAATATTAAATAATCTGTGAGCTTGGTCATAAGTTTTTTAATCTTCAAGAAACATTTAATTATTGACGAAAACTTATGCTTACAAATTTCTCTATTTATCTGTAAGAGATTTTTACTTTTACGATATTACATTTGGTACTGTCATAAAATTCAATATATATTTTTAAGTCACACAAACACATTGAACTTAATGTATCTATAACTAAAAAGTATATGTATGAAATTTGTTTTCATTACATTACACTAAATTTTTAACATAGTGTAATAAAATTGCAATCTTATTCGAGTATATACCGCTAACATATAAATGGGAATGCCGTAGAGTATTCGCATTTTCAGTAACACAATTGCGTGTGGATATCGTGGATACCGTCTTCGTGAAACGAAGGAAAGGATAGAGGAGGCGCAAAGTAATTACTTGCGATCTGTTTCTCCGTGTTCGCCGTTTGCGCTCGCCAAGTATAGGTATATATCGCGCTCAGTAACAAGAGGCAGCCTTATCAACCACCGGTACATGTCCAATCAATTTTCAACGTGACGGCGCACGCCGCTTTTGTGGTAATATCTATTATTCGGTATCCCGGGACCCCGGCTGCATTCTACCCTCACGCATCACACACGTGATCTCCTCGTGACAATGGCGTACGGAATACCACGGAATTCCCAGCGCGTTCCCGACCCCAGCTTTCCAGATCAAAAAGCGCTGAATGCTCGCAACTTCTGATGTCTGATGACGAACCGAATCTCCAAGAGAGAGAGAGAGACGCTTTGACCATCGTAACGTGTCGCGGTTTTTTGAGCATTTAATCTACCTGAACGATGTCTGGATTATGCGCATGAAAGGTTCAAAGTTGCAAGGACTGACAAAAAATGTTTAATTGCTCGTATAATCTAATATTAGCTTAACTTACGTTTGTATAATATAATCTTTTTTTGCTATATCTAAAGTTTAGATATGATAGTTATTTACATTGTAGAGATTTAGTATTTTAGATTTTAATAGATATAAATTAATTGAATATATAATTTTAATTTTATTCTGGCTATCCTTGATACACTTTTTTGATATTGATTACACTTTTTGCTACGAGATTCATGTTACAAATATAAACGCAGGGCCTTACTTATTGATTCGTTATACTTTACGTTAACTGAACGTTGTATCATCATATCGTACTAAATTATAACTGTTACGTGCACGCAATAACTCCTGGTTTGAGATTTAATTGAGACAGGTGGAAGGAAAAGTGTATCGCACACATATCGGGGTCATATAAACGGTCAATTACAACAAACCGTATTTCGCGAACCGAACATAATTACATGTTCTTGTAATAGTAGCTTAGCGAATTAATTTATTAGCGACGATTGTTGCTACACTTTTTTGCATTCAAATAACAGATCATCGGTTGGAATACTAATGCTCTCTATACAGTCTACACACTAATTCGCGTTCATGTAAATTAAGTCGATTTTTTACAACCGCTCATTTTCAATAGCATTATATGCAAATGCGGCTGTTTCTAAAGAAAGAAATTATAGTATAATGCATGTTATCGTTTCTAAGTGTCTCTTTCTTTTCTCGTCAAAAGACAAAAGAATATATTACGTGAGGAGACTTACAGAATAACAGAAAAATTGGGGGAGCAGATAATAAGGCGTCCACATAGAGATAAAGAATATTGGAAAATAAATTTGCAAAATTGGTCTATTACTTGCAGTGAATATGAACATTGAATACAAATGCGTTCTGTTGCATTCTCTGAACGTATGCATTTTGTGTTATTAAAGAGGAGTGCTGTTTTTCATCCACAACAGAGGATAGGCAGTAAGTTACGAACGTAATTAATGAATGTCAAAGATTAGACCAGAGAATTAGAGTCGAACAACAACAAAAAAAAAAACAAGTACAAATTAATTAATATCAGATGGGAATGACGATTAAAAGGTTGTACAAGGAGAGGAAACCGACAAAGGAGAACGGGGCAAAAATTGCCGCCGCAGATCCGAGCCGAATCGACAGATACAATACGTCTAATGTATCCCTGGAAACAGCGGGGGGAAGGCGCAGATACTAACCGGACCTGGAGAGCAGTCGTTGCCCGGGCTCGCGTACACGAACGCAACACCATCCAGAAATTGAAAGTCGATTGAATAGCGCCGCTCGACGGTCGGGAATGGATACATGCCGATTGTGTCGGTGAACTTGAATCCCGGGCACAATGGGCTCAATGAAACGCATCATTATTGTCCAATTCCTCTCTCCTCTGTTTCGGCTTCTTCATCTGTGTCTCTTCCTTCGTCTTCTCCCACCTTTCCTCCGCTCCATCTCTACTCGCGCAGAGCACTCCGGCACACGTTCCCTCTTCTGCGTCGAGATTTCGTTGATATGTCTCTCTCTCTCTCTCTCTCTCTCTCTCTCTCTCTCTCTCTCTCTCTCTCTCTCTCTCTCTATATATATATATATATATATATATGCGTGTATGTGTGTGTACGTACACTGCGCGATCTAGTAAAACATACGAGTGCGATTCATCATTCGATTCGTGAGCCGTTCTGTCGAGATAAACGATTTTACGTCCCCGAAGAGCTTACGTCCGCTGGAAAATGTAATGTCAAATATAGTTGTAACAGCCGATAAAACGGCTTATAATAGAACGGCACGGAACGATAGAAAATTGCTTAAAATTGCATATTGAGCATCGAAAAAGAATTTGTAAAATTTCGTGCTTTGGTACCATATATCAACAGATTAACACATTAAACATTTATAATGATACATATTCGACGAATTGTACACTATGTAAATTGACATTATTTAATTGTAATAATGAGTAAATAAATAATTAGATATATAAGGTGACAATACGAAAATAACGTGCGTATTTGCAGAAAGAGCAATTAGCTATTAAATGCAAGTTTCCATAGGACTGCGCTCTCTTTATTTCGTTTCTCTGTCAAATGCTTAATCTACTGTCCATACGGTGAAAGCATTAATTTTCTATCTTACGTCAGTAACATCGTAAATCCATTATTGGCCCGTTAAAACTGATATGCATCGTGCAGAGCCGTATTACTCGATATAAAAAGGAAGACGAAATCGGATTGGTACGTGTCGGTCGATTCCTTTCATCGCGGCGCATTGCGGGAGTTGATCAGGATGATTAATAACGCGAGGAGTTAAATCATTAAGTGGCTCATGTGTGGACGTGTAGTCGCAGGGGGAGGGAGGGGGAGTACGGAAGGGTTTGGGAGAGTAAAAGAAACGAGCGTGTAGAGACAGAGGGGGTAAAGCGGAACGAGAATAAGGGCCAGGCCGAGGTACTTTCGATGAGGGATCCTGCTGTGGTGCACAAAGAGAAAGAGGGAGTAGCGAGGAGAGGGAGGTGGGACTGCGCGCGGTGGGTATTGAATGCTGCACCAGGCCTTCATAGCTTGGCTCCGCGGCGGCAGAGAGCAATTCGCTTTAGTTTATTTTTCCATGGGTAATGAACCCCCGTCCCTATGATGCGTTGCATCGACAAGGTCGGCCGACCGAGCGACTGACCGACCGACCGACCGACCGACCGACCAGCCAGCCGACCAAACCAGCCAACCGACCATGCGCTTTCGTCGGCCGCTAACAAAACGTTATTTCGCGATTCTATAATACTTGACTTTTGACCGCACGTTCTTGCTTTTTTTTTACCCGCATCGGCTCATTTTATTATCGGCCCGTTTTATACTCGCGCTCCGCGAATACGTTGCAACTGAATGTAACCACGGCCAAGGAAGCGAATTTCGCGAATAAACTTTATTAATGATCATTTAATTTCAATCTCTCCTTTATTGACATATTACAAGGAATTTCTTATTACTAAATAAGGAAAAAAAGATTTGTTAAAACAACCAAAAACTTCTTTGATTCAGCGCATCTCGTAATATACGGGCAGTAAAGTTTTTTATGTATCGAAGTTTTGTAGCTGAATAAAGTTAGTAATTATAACGCATTATATTTGTTAAAATAGCACAGTAAATTAAACGAAACAATTTTTTGCGAAAATCAATTGAATATGTAGATTAAAATTTTCAACAAAACTGCTAGCCAAGACGACGCATACTTCTGCTGCTGCAATGAAGAAAACTTGTTATACACGTTAGCAATTTTCATTGCAGCAAAGAACTAATTGCTCTAGCAATTCATTCATTGTTTTTAGACATAATTTCTTTGTTAAACTATCATCTCCTTGTTGAACTTGCGCAGCAAGCTGTAGCTTTGCTGAATCACCCAGTCTACTTTTTGCCGTGATCGAACATTCCGAAACTTGCGTTCGTAAGGATGTTATCGCACGTACGAAGTACGAATTGGCAAGCGTTTTTTACGTATTTCATATATAGAATTTTTGCTACGCGCAAGACTTGATATCTGGTATTTTAGAGATAAATCCTTTTCCAACAGTAATTCCTGAACGTGCAGTATAGTCCAGCGATATAAACTGTTTTTCTTCTGTGAGAGGCAATGCAATGTCTCGCGCATTTACACGATGTCACGGCCGAATGTCCAGAAAAACGGTCCTTTTTCTCCGACCACGTATTCGTATGCTCGCGAAAGGAGTCTGACCGCGAATTCCTGAGGGTATTCTCTGTACCGTGGCCGAGGAGCTCGCTTTATCGCGCGCAACGAACATCACTGGATTAAGCCACGTTGCAACGGTAAGCGATGGCGCCCGGGGCTATTGGATAATCTACAATTTTATACGCTGTATCCCATGTGGCAAAGTAGAAAAGAAAGTAGAGATTTGGTAGTTCTCGTAATTGCTTCGTGAATATGGACCAATAAGAGTGCGCGTTAATGCGGCCGCCCCTCGGAGGCTCTGAATAGTTTTACTTTCAACCTAATTCTCAGCTTACGACGTGTAAAAGTGCTTAATTTAATGCGTTATGATGTAAAATTCTAATACGTACATTCAGTTTTTCACCATAGGCTATGACTGGTACTTTATTCGTTCCACGCGTCTTGCGATAGCCATCAGAAAAATTACTACGCGCTCGTTAGTCTAAACTGACCACACAATTATAGGTATAAAGTAATTTGGTAAAGTAATTTTTCTTTAAATTTGTATAGAAATAAATACAGATATTTTCAGTTATATTGTTTTGGAAGATTCAAAAGGTACAATATAAAATTTACTAAAAGTTATCGCTTGGTATAAGATTCCGCCCAATGACTGAAAATGTCCAAATCAGAGAGAAGCGATGCTGGGAATAGAGGAGCGTGGGATGTTGTTGTACCACCTATACGAAATCATACCCCGTGATGCAGTAAGTGTGTCGATCGACAAGTTGAAACGGATCTCGAAATGGGTACGCTCGCCATTGAACTCGGTATTATCGATAAACATAGCCAGCATAGAGGACCGCGCTGAATTGTCGGGGATAGTCGGTGTTATTCGTACCCTCGCTGTACAACGGTATAGTACGTAGGTGCAGCGTGCATGCCCAACAGGCAAGCATGGTCCAACGCAGATTGCAGGCAGAGGGTGAAAGAGGGAACGAGGGGTGGGGAAGAGGAACAAGATACCAGTCGTCCGTATAATCTGTAGATCTGACCGCGCGTGTTCTGCCCACGAATCCCGTGGGTGGTAACCGCCTCGGGGACCTGATTTACAGGTGTAACCTGCAATAACGGCTCGCGCGACCTATCGAATCCGAGAACTTGGGATCGTAGAATTTCGCTGTACCGATATCCCAAGAAGCTGCGAGGCGTTTCGCGCGCCGCGGTAACCGTGGAAGACGATTCTCATGGCTCGTACAAAAATCAAATCTACTATACAACTTAACGGCAAGAGCCGTTAAAATTGCGCCTCCGGGAGAATGATTTTCCGTATTACAATGCGTGTGAAATGCACGGGAACTTTTTACGTGAACTTGTCTGGCAGCTTTCATGTATCATATTATTTGAATATCCCGAGTAGTAACACGGTATATGTTTGTTGCGAGTTTTACGCGGAATTTAAGGGGGTCTGTGTTCCGAAATTTACTAACAATATGGGAATCTACAATTTACGTTACATAGATTTCCAGTACTATCACTGCATTTTGAAATGCATTCTAGAAATGTAATTCGAATATGCAATTGTTTACTTAGATATTCATAAAACTTATATATAAACGTATATACATATAATATACATTTATGAATTTATAGATAAATTAATGTATTGATACAAGATTTTCTGGTTGAAACCAAAATTACTAAATATCTAGAAATCGTAATAATTATTCTCTAAATTTTACATTTCTATATTACGTAACTTATTAGTAACAGTATTTATTTAGGTTTGATTAATAAATAATCATTGGTGATTTTGCATAAATTTGCGATATTGCAACACAAAATGTTTCACATGCATTTCTAGATTTACAAAACGTGTACGTTTCGCGTGTTGAAACCACGCATTATACATTTGGACGTGTAATTAAGAGGAATAATTGGCAACTATGGGCGCAAGACAAGTATGTGTTATACCTGGAAGAGTCAATCTATATAACTTTTGACACTAATTCTAACAAAGTGGAAATCCTGGAAATTCTGATGCTTAACGGCGGGACATTGTAATTACTAGTATGACGCGAGACCTGAGAAATCCGATTGACATGCACATCTCTCGAGACATGCCCGATTGGTACTACGTGATTTCACGTAATATGGCCATGTTATCAACCCAAATCGAAGATGCACTCGATGGATAACCTTGTCACATCTATAGTTGAAAAGCTACAGTGATTAGAAGCGTTTACAATCCATTTATATTATTTCGATTGACTTACGGTAATTTGTGACAATTTACGGATTTTTTCTGCATTGTAGGAGAGAAACTATTGCAAATGTTATTTATAAATAATTGAAATTTGATTAAATACCGAAGAGTTTAGCGAAAAATATAACTTACCGTTACTATTGAATTTGAAATGCTATTTTCCTTAAAAAGGAAAAATGACATCGCGCTTTTGATGTTATTGTAATATTTACTCGCTTTCTACTGCGTTTTGCAGTTTGTAAAAGTATTTCTAGAAAAAAAATTTCCGCACATAAATTGATACCGCTATAGAACGTACCATCGCGGTATCGGACGCGAGTATCGTTTGCGACGTCATTAAATACCATTGAAATTATATGGTAAAAAGGAGGTATCTGATTACAAAGGGACGACTCCTCTTCATCTCTGCGATCGGGAACTTGCGCCAATAGGGTCATCGTGGATGCCTCGGTCACAGCAGAGTGTAACCCAGTTTCTATGCGCCGCCAATTACAAGCAGGCGAAGTGCTTGGTTCGCAAAGCCTCAAAAGAACGCGACGTTGACCCATTTTGCATTGATTTCACTTGCACAGCTTTGAAAGAAAAGAAATACTTCTCGCCTTGGCTGCAATTACAAACGATGCGGATTGTAACCCGAACTGAAGCGCTTTTTTTAACGGCATTGACTTGTTTTCTACATCAACGTTGCTCGCTTTCAACGAGTATTATCATTACGCTGTTATGCACGGGTGCGCGCAGAGATTTGAATAACTAACAACTCGGTGCTCTTTTCATAATTCCATGATTAATGAGCGCCTTTTGCCGAATACACTGGTATAGGTACAAGTTTTTGTTTTTTGAACAGAGAAGTTCTTTCAATATAAAGTTTTACGAGTTTGCAAGCAAATAAATAAAAGTAGATTGAACTATTTCACAAACTATTTGAGAACGTAAGTCACGAGAAACCGATATAATTAGTTTTGTAAAATTATAAAAATGAGCAGAGTGTATAACTGGGTAAAGCAATGGAATTAAAGGTATCCTACAATATTTCCAACAAATGCGACAATTTAATCTTTACAAAAACAAAGTACTGCAAACTCTGTTACATCCGCAGTAAAAACGGCGGTATTTTACCGCGATTTGTTCAAACAGGTAGACATTATTTTTAATAAACGTATCATTATTTTTGTTACACGCGTTTATAATTATGTAACTCGCACATTAGAAATGCGCGAAGGTATTAGCCTGGGAAAAAATTACGCGCGCTCGTTCTCTCTTTCTTTTCACGATAAACATTTTTTCGTGGGGGGGCTTTCGCCTTGATGCAACATATGTCTTGCGAGTGCGATGATCAGGCCTTAACCCACCTCTTTCGTAATCGTCGCTGAACGTTAGATTATCTCCTTCTGTCGAGATCGCCGACACCTGGCGAACCACCTGGTCATCGATAGCTCGCTCAAGGATGAGGAGGGGACGGTGCAGAACGGTTTCGCGGGCCACACCGGCTCCGCTCGCGTTTTCGCATTCGAACGGCCGATTCAGGTGGGACGATCCCTGGAGCGCAGATACGAAACACAGGTAGCGTGCCCCGCAGCGATAGGATCTCCCAGGACGATCCGTACCGCGATCGGAGAAACGCGAAATACGGCGGAGCAGGTGCGCGCACGGCACTTGAGAAATCACTGCATCTCCTCTCGCTCTCCTCTGCCCCTCGGGCCCTGCCTCCTCGTCCACACTCTTCGTATCGCATACACGGAAAAAAAAGGTGAAATTCGAAAGGCATACGTTTCACCTCGGCGCGGTCGCTCGCTCGTTGAACCAGCCCAGATTCCCTCTGCCTTGATGTAAGATCCAGATTTTCGCTACGTGTAATTTCTTAATTGTACACCTGACGGATTCAAGGGTTTAATCACGATCGAAGCTGCGAAAGCTGGGTTTGCCGTGAGTGATTTCGCAAGCTAATTGTTTCTCTTCGGAATTTGGAGAAACGTTTTCTGGAAAGATGTGAAAGTATATACACGCGCGTTCAGCTGTGCAGATTTTATTCTTAACGCAATGTGTTTGCTCGCGTAATGCTAATTTGCCACTGCTAATTCTAGTCTCGTGAAATTTATCGTTAATGTCATGAAGATAATCGCGATTAATTAAACCGTTCGTTTATTTGCAATAAACGATTAAAATTATTATTAATTGCAGTTATTAAATTCAGTGCACCATTAGATCAGCGTAAACGTCGTCGGCGCTTGCGGCTCTCTAATTAAAATCGCAGCGCGGCGCGATATTTAAACAGAGACAGAGGCAAAGTGTGCGACCATGATTTTTTTCATAAGTAGGACATCGCATTTTTTTCATCGCCCAGATGTAGTTGTTGTGCGCGCAAGTGCCCTGGCAGGTGACATCCGCCGGGCTGTGATATTATTTTTACTGTCATGCGTACACGTACGCACGTGCGTTCATAAATAGCTAGAGCTAGAGGCGAAATATTTGTCTTCCCCACTCCATTGCGCTCCGATGTCACATTATCTGCATAGATCTTCATTTCTAATCTACGTTTTACAAAGAAACCTCTTAAAGTCAACCAAGCGGCAAATTTTCGTTCACAAGATCTATGTTTAAGTCATCCTAAACACACGCAACAAACGAAGAATAATGAGCTCCCGCGGAGCTCTCCAGCGTTTGCAGTTGAAACGACGCTTGCAAAAATATACTTCCCTTTTTTTTGCGAGACACGAAGTACCGAATTTTTTTTTCAAAATGAACGTACGCGCGCATATTTCCAGTCCGCGAATTCTCATACATGTTTTCTCATTTAGATTAAGACTATATCGAGTTTGCGCGCGAAATTAGGGGGTTATTCGCGAAAGCAGAACTCTCATTTTTACGAACAAGATCACGGTCCGGCGTTCTACCTCGGGCAAATATAGTTTTGGCAGGACCTTTGCAAACATCGCGGTCGTGCGCAACGCTATGCGGCGATGCGTTCGAACCGGTTCCGGGTGCATTGTTTGCGTCACTCGTATGAACACAGCCGTAACGACGGACCGGGCCACTTACTACGAAATTGCCGGCCAACCGCGCTTTCGGTCTCGCCGCTCGGCAACGATATGCACGATGCTACTGATCCTGGTCGCTTGGAATAACGGAAAAAAAAAAAAGAAAAAATGACGAACTGGCACTTCAAATTTCGCACGTTCCGTCGCGCTGCTGCCAGAACGCTCGACATATGGGATGCGTCAAAGCGCGCAATTATTTGCTTCTGGCGAAGGAATCGATCGGCGAAACTTACCGCTGTTCCTCCTTTCCGAGTCGGGGGACAAACCTCAGAAAATCGTCCCTTGCTCCGAGAACAACACGCGATGTCCGCGTAAATCGGTTTCGTCAAAAAGAATAATGAGCGCTATTAATCGTTTAAGCAGAAAATATCCTAAATGGCGATTGTTCCCTCTATTCTTTCCTTTCGTGGATACGCGTTTACCGACACAATAAGTTAAACAAAAGAAAATTTCTCAAGCAGCTGACCGACTAACGTGCGCCGACGGTAAGAGATGTCATATGGTGTTTGACAAGAATAGATTAAAAATTTTTAATGAAAACCAAGTTATATGTAGCGCGCATTAATTTAATAATTTCAATTATATTATACATATCGAGATACTAAAAGGATTAAAATTAATAAATTATTAATATAAGGATTAAGAGGATTTCGATCAGGCTAATTAAAAGATCAATTAAAGGACTAATTAAGGGGATTTGGATCACATGTTTCACTAATATCGCCGGCGGTATTTTAGCTAATTAGATTTTTTCGTTTCTGATTATTACTATTATTGATGTGTAAACAATGTAATTTTCTTACCATCGAGAAAAAATATTCGTGATGGCTGATTAGAAATTTCAGACGTAAAGTCATGTAAATCTAAACGCCGGTCTCTGCGTAATGCAATCGTGCATTCTCGACAGTTACGTCGAGCGTCAATAATCGAGTTGGCTGGGACGCGAGCGAAAGCGTTAACGAAGATATTATGCAACCGATCGTCGCTAATCGGCAAATGGTCCGAGACACCAGATGTTACTACACATGCGTGACTGCCTTTGATTTCGATATTCACGTGCGTGCGACAACAGATTTGTAGTTCTTTTCGTTGGACGACCCAACAAAGCGGTTTATTGTTACTGACCCTAGATTGGCCATTTGACTCCGCGAATCTGTCATCTTCCAATTGCCATTTTATATATTACGCAATTGCACATTACTTTCTTTATTATACATACGGAAATAAAAACTCTTGAAAGAACAGACATTAAACTTTCCTTTCGCATAAATCTTGTAACGAGCGAAACGTTTCTGTTACGTTCAATTTATATCTATATTTATTATTCAAAGTAACAGCTCACTAAATACTTGAAAAGATCAGTATGCAAAATTGGAATCAAATCCAGGAAGTTTATATATTCCTAAATGTTTTATGGACGATGCTACCTTTCCGATCAGCATTTCATATGATGGATCATAAAATATAGTAGGTCAAAAGTCATAAAATATATTTTATTATACATTACGGTAGATTAGCACTCGTAATGTATGAAAAGCGCGAATGTAAAACAGGTAAATCATATATCAAATGCCATTATCAGCCGAAAAAATATGAATAAATGCGCTCGTCGTGATACGTGAATTATATCGAAGGCAGGCTAACGCGGAAAACTGCAAAATGTGCCGTGGCGCAGTGCAGTATCGAAAATTGCAGCGCCTCCCCCTTTTTGGTATAGGTAATTATGAGGCTAATGATATACATACGCAGTAACGATATTGGTAGATTGCAGTTGGTACAACGAATTATTAGAGCGATAATCAGTATCACGAACCAGAGAAGAGCCGATATCCCATATCCACAATTTGTAATTAAGAATTTTATTAGCGAAGATATTATGCGGCTAATCGTCGGTAATTGGTAAATGGCCCGAAAGCCATGTGCAGTAACCATCTCCCCGAATCGATTTTAGTGCCGTCCAGCCAGGGCTCGTACCAACTGCGATATTTATTTGCATTTTTACAATGTTAATCCGACGGTGATATATATTTCGATGAAATGCTGACTCACTGTGGAGCGATTGTAAAATCGGAAACTTCGACAACGATAAATTAACAATGCGAATTATTTCGGATTGAAGAATGTCACTGCATCCTATTTTCATTACATTAATTCGCTAATCAAATCAGACGCTAATTATAAATTGCTTCTTTGCGAAAGAAATTCTACAACAGCGGGGGATGTTTATAGATGTACGACTAACAATAGGTTTATGTAAATTATTAATTTTTAACACACCCCTCGGAAATATGAAATACCAAGTATCATATTTGGGGAACTCGAATCCCGCTACCCGATGACTATTAAAATCTCATAACGAGAGAAGGAGAGAAGGGACGTATTGCATGAACGATTTATTCAAATCCTAACAAAGACGGAGCCCAATGGGCAACATTGCGCTTGGCGTCGCGATACGATGGGGTGCGCTAAACAAAAGTCATTAGGGATAGGAAATCACTGTGCGTAACCAGTCTCCCCATACCGAAATCACAACCCCCGGAAACGTGCGAGACTCATGTATCTAACATAAAGATATACCCCCAACATGCGTACGATACACGCGTGCGTCATTTACTGAACAAATTGAGACGTATAAAGGCGGAGTCGCGTTTCTTGATTGTTACAGGTCTCCTCGATCTCTCCTCGAGGGGAGACAAGGCGAGAGAGAGAGAGAGAGAGAGAAGAGGAGGGGCCGCGTTATAGCGAACTCAATCTAATTACGGCGTCGCGAGACAAGGCTCTCTCGTCAGAAGTAATTTTGTCGTAAATAAGTTTTTAAAACGATCATTAATATCGTAGTCGGTTCGCCCGGTCCGCGCCCCCTTTGCTGTTCTTCCCGTTCCTCTCCTTTCTTTCGCAGTTTCCTTACATTCCAAGCGTGAAATTGGCCAACGGAAAAAAAGAGGCCACCCACACTTCGCCGAGTTTGAACGTTCCCGAGGCCCTTTTGCGAGAGGCCACCTCGAATGCGCGCGGTTCCGTCGTTGCACCATGCATATGGATCGTCGGTGCATTCACCGTGTACACACGTCGCGGATAAATATGTATGAGAACGAGCGGCATCGAGATTATCCACTACTACCTCGTTTTCTTCTACAGATACGGATACGAGAATGCCTGCGCGATTTTCCCTTCGTTTGCCGTTTCCCATGCTAAATTCTACGCATTTCAATAGTCCGCATGCCGTCGAGGTATCAATAATGCGTATTTACGTGTTGCGACGTGCATCGCTGCTTTTCCATATTAACGAAATTCTATATCCGGCGGAGGATGTGGAAAATAATTAAACAGACATGAACATAATATGAAACAATTTTCAATAAGCACATTATTATATTTTTCTTATATCTAAATACATCGTTGTAATCCCGTCATTTTTATGGTGTCATGATATTATCAGCAATTGTTTTTTAGTTATTTATTTTTTAGTTACTTTTTTTTTAGTTATTTATTATCCACCATTATTTTTAATATTTTTGCTGTCATTTTGGAAAATGATACATCGCTCATATTTTTATTTTGTTTGGATTAAAAGATAAATTTGTGAAATCAGTCTATTTATATTGATCTTTTGTTTTGGTTACAAATTCGTTATTTATTTAATTACATTCATAGATATACGTTTTACGTTTTAAAATGTATATCAATGAATGTCATTAAATAAATAAAATGTGTAATAAAATAAATAACAAAATGAATATTTTTGTAGTAATTACATATGAAATAAAGTATTGGCTTTTCTGGCAATTTTTATAAATATTTTATACATTTATTATCAATAATTATTACACTTTTTTTTATAAGTAGCAATTTTTTTTTGTTTTGTATCTTCTTTAGCATCCCGTTTGTTTGCGTCAAAGATAGCCAATGTCGAATGAGGTTCGGCGGAGCGAGTTGAGGGAGACAAAATGTTGGTTCTGGGAGGATTAATGAGACCGTACCGGTAATTAACATGTCGAACGCAAATGGCATTGCGTAAAACAGTGCGGTGCCAGTTTACCGTGCTTGTTTTATTTTTATTGATCCTTGTCGCGGGATTTCCACTATTTCCTACTCCTCGCGCACTCTTCAGTCACTACTGATGGAATCGTTAATCAACAATTTATTACCAAGTCGAATCACTATGGACTGATATCGATGAGTATCTGCAGTGACACGTCGATTGTTACTCTGACTTCCAATGAAGCTTGTATGACTCACGTATTTTCATTTTGGCTGGTATACATGTAGCCATCGCTCGGGCACATGTACCTATCAAAACTATAACAGGATATTAATGAATCAAATTTTTTTAGATAGATACTAAACTTCTCTCGTGTACATTATAATCGTTTCACAGCGAATTTATGAAACTTTTATGTACACCGTGCGATTTGCCGAGTATTTGCAGATATTCTTATATTCCCATAATTTATGCAGAAAATATTCGCGAAGTATCAGCGAGTATATAAAAGCTTCAAGATGTAATGTATTTGTATTTTGCTCACATCGCGTGATTCATTCTAACACTAGCAACGAGAAAAGGAGTTGGTAAAGGAATTCTGACGCCGAGTATAAGAAGATATCAAGAGAGATATTCTTTCAATCTAATCGGCTCTTATTTCACACGACGCAGACTCATATTTCAGTCTCGGGATATAAAGCCAATTCAATCTCGGTAAAATTACCTACGCGGCGTTCCGCAGCGAAGAAGAGGCTTTGTAAACGAATTTTCAAGGCGATAATCCCGAGTGATTCATTCCCGAACAATATTTACGATACATCGTGGCTTTCATTCATGCAGCTTACATTATTATACGATAAAGCCGGATTCATCAATGTCGTGATTGAATATCTCGGAAAAGGATACCAGAGATATCCTGTTCACAAACCGGAATATCGAATAATTCGCAGTACATTCATTGAGATGTGGCTTACTGAAATAAAAATTTCATCGTACAGTGACCTCTTAACATAATTAAATCTTGTATGCTTAATTGATAAATTTTACGAACGCGCCGCTCTTGAAATAAAATTAATCTTCTACATATTGAGATGAGTTTAGAAATTTTTCCACTTTTCTAGTTTTCTAAAATATAGAAATTTAAAAATAAAAACACATGTCATATGTACGTTTGCTCGAAAACGTCTAACGATTGGGCAAATACGCGAAAATTTTTTTAAATAGTTTAAAAGCGCGAAATAATAAAATAGGCAGTATTCAATTACGTGAAAAGTAAGAACTTTCGATTCCCATACACAAGAGTTTAAAGGTCATCCGCCCGATGTAACTACGACAAAAGCGCGATTTCCAGCTATGTGTTTCTCCTTTTTTTTTTATTTTCTCGCGCACTTTGCTACCGGGGATTATAGAACGAACGAACAAATTCCCATCATAATTTATGATCCTATCCGGCCATGGTTCTTCGGATAATCCACCGTATCGGTCGCTTGTCGGCATAACCCCTCGATTCCCCTTCTAAAAATTTATATATGAATCGGGCATGCGCCCATTGTCGAAAGCCGCACGCGAGTTTGCACTTTATGAGAGTTACAAACAGTTAATAAAAATATTCCATTCTCTTTGCATAAAGCATTCCGTATTAATTTCCTGGAATGTCTACTTCGATTTCCTTTACTTTATATGTGAGGATTTCAACAGCTTTCCTGTGTCCACACAAAGAGTATATCGGTTTAACAGTAGAAATTTCTACACAAAGAATTTATGTTTTAATATTTCATATATTATCAAATTATGTTTTATATCACATTTTTCGTATCCTGAGTACATATTATATTTAACTGAAAAAAAATCATATTGAATCAAGTATTTAAATTTTCATTGCTAATAATATTAACATTATATAATAGATATTCTCTCAAAAATATCGATGTAGTTTTTTAATACGCAAGTTCTATATGGAAAATTTTTAAGTGATTACTCGCGAGCGATTACAAATCGTGCTTATTACACGAAACTACGCGAGTTGAGTATAAAACGTGTTTATACATTTTGAAATTAACAGCATTTATATCGCTTCATGTCGAATCAGCAGATGAGAGGAAAAACTCGTTTGTCTCTTTTTTTTTTTATAAGACTCGCTGAGAGGTCGATTGTAAAATTCGTCAGGAAATTTCGGGCAACGCTCCGTACGAGCCGCTCAAGCCACGATAATATTCCATGAGGAAGCGCGTACCGACTTTTCTTTTGACGATTACACATTTCACAACGTCGGCACACACGACCGCGTGCTTATGTATTTATCTTAATGCGATATCCCGCCGCGCTGGGCTGAACCTTCTCACTTGTGGCGCCTTCAGGCGCGCCTCGTGCTCGGGCGAGGAATCGCGAATTCCTTGACGGTACGTCGCATGAATCGCTTTAGCCGCAGCCTCGGCTCCGAACTTTTCGCCGTACCGTAACTCGCGTTAGCTTTTGCCCTCGGAACGAGCGAGCTCACCAGCAATTTCTTTCTCTCTGTCTCTCTCTTGCGCTACCTCACTTTTGCTCCCTTTCACCCCTTTCATCCCTCTTGCGGCCTCTTCCACATCTCTGGCTACCTGACTCCATCTCTTTCGCCCTCGCCAAACCGAGCTTCGAAGCGAATGAATTTATTCGCGCGAACGGTAGCGACCGGTGAATTATTTACGCGAGTATCGGACACCTGTGTTGGATATTATACTCGTTTCGTCGCTTTCTTTTTTCTCCTCTTCGTTCCGCTGGCTGTTGATGTTTGATTTCTCGCGCCCGAGAGGATAGATTTGGCTCAAATTTGTAATTCTATTTGAATAGGGGTGCAAAAGACGCTTGATTTCACATAATTTTATAAGAAGATTCAGATTCTGTCACCTAAAAATATCTATCGAAGGATATTCTCTTTTAAATGATTTGATATATTTTATATGATTTAACGTCTCTCTTTTTAGATATAAAATGTTCTCATTCGAGATTGAAATAATATTATATAGCTATATTTGTGAGTTCAAGAGATCAAATAAATGACTGATATAAGAGTAATGAGATTAAGACGTATGAAAATAATGTTTATAAGATAAATTTTTTAATCGGCGTTAAATTGATCACTTGATAACTTTCAACGCGTCCGTATCACACTTACACGTTACAAAGAGCCTGCAATTATCTCTTAGATAAATGTGCATGAAACTAATCCGTAAGTAGATAAATAAATGGGAGAAGTAATCCAAACATAATGTAACGCGAGTATAACGGTGAACGTTAATAAAAAACGTTGCAACAATATACGGCCGCGAGTCCAGGATTCATATTATCATATCGGCGATCCCGTGGCGACACTCTGGTAAATCTGATAAACTTGCCTAATTTGAATATCTGGCCGCATTATCAAAATGCGATATCGGCTGCGGCCACGGTGAGCGAGTACGCGTATCGGTACACGCTTTTAATGCATATAGATTAGATCAATTTATAATAAGCCGGTTTTACAGTGTCCTCTTACTCTCCACCGGCGGCCGCCGATGCCCAAACCACGCCATTGGCCCGCGCTAAATTTCTATTTATATTTTGCGTTTATTGCCATAATGCCGCGGTATTATCGATATTTATTGGCCGCGCAGGTCGAACACACGTGCTTACAGTATTCGCGCGAGGATATCAATAATTTCTGCGAAAATATACGTGGCGAACGCGCACGTGGCCCAGTAATCATTGTTAAAATGCTGAAAGCTTTTTTCCTCGTTATTATAAAATACAGGGCATGCTGAACTTATTTGAGAATATCGATATCCTCAAGAAATGGAATTTTCTTGATGAAATTCTCTAAGAAAGAAAAAAGATTTTAATTTTGGCGAGAATTTTATTCTAAAGCTCAATTAATTGTTTTAGATATTTTAATTAATTAAAATTTATAATATACATATGTCTTCGAACTCAAAGATATATATGTCTTTTGATTTTGGACACTTTGACATCATAAAAATGTCATTGACAATATAATTCCGTTACAAGTATCAAGTGCAAACATTTTTGCAAGGTTATTTTTCTCATTCCCTTTTTTATTGCTTATTTTTTTGTATAACCTTATCGGATCACGCGACAACCTCATCTCTTCTACGCGCGAGTTTATCTCTCTGTCTCTTTATCTTTCCTGCAGTATAGAATCAGCGCGATGTTCCCGGAGTTCGTGGTATTCCAATTTTCAGGGATAATGTATCTTCTCAGTTGGCTTCAGTCTCTCACGAGCAAGAACGCGAGGTTGCCAACTAGGAGTTCATTAACGAACTAAATTACCATATCCGTTACTTTTATCGCGTGACACCGCGAACGTATAATACGCTCTCCGACCTATGAAATCGTTCTCGATGTTTGGCTCCGTACACAGTTTCCGCGATAACAAACAAAATTTGGGAATATACTTTTACTTTAATGAATCGAGCAGAATGCTGGAGAAAAGAAAGTGTAAATGTAATTGCGATAAAAATATTCCATTTAGATAAAAATATTTTAGGATATCCAGGTATCATTGTACACATTAATCTTTAGTGTTAATAGTTCAGCATTTTATCCTTGAAGAACAGATAAATTTTACTTTATGCTACCTTAGTCTTTGCATAAAAAAAAAACACAATTATTTAAAAGATAATGGAAAAGTATAGCAGAAGATTAAAATGAATATCATAATCAGGATTGATTTTGCTATTTGCATAATCCATTGTATAATAAATTTATCAGCGATAGAATAATTTATATAATATATAGGGAAATGTTGAAAAACAAAGTTTTTTTTATTTTCTTTTAATCGTAAAAGAATATCGATTACATGTGAATGTAACTAACGTTATAATAACGAGGATCATTAATGCTTTTTACCATTGACAGCATGATTTGCCACTCATTGTGAGAATTTATGTTAATGCTTTTGCGTGGTTTAAATCCGTATGTGTAATTGTGATAATAGAGCCGCCGGCCATACGTTACATCCACTCACGTCACATATGGCTGGCACAACTAAACTGTTATTTTTTAATTTATGCCTTCAATTTACTAGTTCAACGAAGCTCGGCGCAGGTACCAGAATAATTAATGCTAACCCGCCGGTCGCATGGAATTATCTGCCCGATAATTTTTGTTAAAACCCACCATTAAACTATGCATATGTTGGTAATCGCCGTTGCTCACGCACGTGCGCTCGCTCATTTTCCCTATCGCGCGTAATGATGCCTATTTTCACACATCTTGTCTATTAGCCTACGCTACCATTTCCCCCCCTTCATCGATGTATAAATTCCCCTATAACGTCGTTAGAATTATTTCGTTCACGGTTAGTTTACTCCCATGCTTTTAACGTATTTCTGTGACGATAGGCGCGTGTCGTCGATCTCACGTTATTCCGCACGATAACTCGCACGTCTCTTTTCGCCAGATTTTTTTTTTCTCTTCAAGATCATACGAAACTCGCTCATAAGACCTTTAAGCCAATGGTAACGCGGTAATTGATGGTATTATTTATAACAACCCGTCAGACTGCGCGCGTTCGTGAAGAAGATCTCTCGGGCCTTAGAATATATTTTACGTACCGCGCAAGGATTTCGGCTGACCGTGGGCGGACGTCTATATAGCGGGCGATAAATTACGGCGAAGCTCATTGTTCTCGTAAACCGCATCTCTTGGCGCTGCGCTTCGGATCGCGACCGGCACGAGAGCAGGTGTTCCTCTTCTTCAAGATCGACATGCGGAAAAAAGGAGAAGCATCATCCCCGGGTACGCCGGGTAACTATCCTGAGATACTGCGTATGCAAGTTCTCGTACCCTCTCTCGTTCCTCGAGGGTACTCGCTGCCACCCGAAACAATGGGCCTATATATCGTGCGGCACATGCGTGCGAAATCGTATTAATTTATCGCGGAGCAATTACAAGGAGCCATATATTAGGCAGCCGTGTACGAACGCAGGGCTGGCAGAGTCGCGAACTACGGAAGGGCGAAGATAGACAAAGATAGCGAGAGAGGGAGAGGGAGGAAGAAGGGAGAGAGAGAGAGAGAGAGAGAGAGTTAGCGGAAAGAAGAGGAGACGAACAGAATAAAAGAGATGGAAACAGAGCAACATGCGTTGGAAAGAGGAAACAGAATACAGCGACGAAAGGATCAAGAAAGAGCGAAACAGACGAGCAACCCCAAGTTCATTTTGATTCGCGGGGGTGCCTGCAGCGACAGCGCATCTGTCGCCCCCTCTCCCTTTTCTCATTCCCAAAATCCTGGACTCAGCGTGCAACCGAAATGCACACTGCAAATCTCATCGTTTCACCTTGTAAATCTCTTCCGTCGTCGATACCTTTGTTTTATGAAGCCGATAGGAGCCTTTTCTCTCTCTCTCTCTCTCTCTCTCTCAATTCGATCGCTCAATTTAATCATTTATCGCTTTCCATAGCATACGTAATTCTACGGAAGCTTTTGTTTGATCGCGGAAGTGAAAAATGATCGAGAAATTATGACCGGCGATCCCCGAGCGTGTGGCAGGATACTGGTAAGCCGGCGATTTTTTTTCTCGTTTGCGTTTTACGACCCATCGATGTCTGCCGAAATCTTTTTTTTGTTTTTTCCTTTTTAGTCAGAGAGAGAGAGAGAGAGACAAACAGACAGAGAGCGCCTGACTGTTTGGATTAAAAACCGACGGCGAGACTATTCGTTAAAGTCCATTTGAATGATAGAGATGCCCGCCCCTCGACTTCACTTTTTAATAAAAGCAAACTCGTAGGCATATGTGCATACCCATGACGTGCCGTATATGACTGCGAAAAACTCTGCTCCTCACCGCCTCCTATAAAACGAAATTCACGCCCTGCAAGCAAAATATTTGCTCTCTATTCCACTGCTATTTTCGGCTTCGTCCTGCATAGCCGCCCGCAAGCTGGAAATTGCCAAATATGTATTCATTTTTTTCTGGGTATCGTGCCATATGGACGATAGTACGATGATGAAGCGCGAGAGAATTTACATTGCTTGTCCATGTTACCTGTTACAGGCTATACATGTACCGGCACACAACACAACACCGAACCGTCGCGATCTATGTGCACACGCGCTTGCGTGTATGTGTGCCTGTCTCGCTATTAAAAAAGATTGCGTGGAAACGCAACATTGTTACGGTAAATATGACCCAATTCTTTATAAAATGAACTTGGCAAAATCGCGTGACACAAATCCACGGAATCAAAAAGTGTTTCTCCACTTTCTTTCAGCGCGGAGATGCGAACGGACCTATTTATGAGGCGCTTTAGAAAAGTAATTTTCTCAAGAAATTTATTTTAATGTTTGCGTAAGAACATTGTTATCGTGGAAGAGAGATGAGAAGACGAAAGTTACCGTATTTACGGGGAAGTAAATAAGAATTTGCGACTGAATATAAGCAGCTTTCCAACTTTGAGACGTGTACCAACAGATTGAAAGTCTTTATTGCGATATACGATATTACGTGCGATTTTCCGTACGGCACAAAACGATGCGGTTCGCGTCGTTTGGGAAATTCCGAAATGATATAAGACGACCGGCCAAGCGCGGAGGCTCCTAAGACCCGGGGCACGTGAATACGTCGAGATATAGTTCTATCTCCCGAGAGATTGTAACGGGATGGAATTGGACTTCTCGAGATGCGATGTGTTCGCGAAAAAGGGAAATACGGTGAGCAGTGCGCGCGTTACCATCACCAAGAAATGCAAAGCCGTTTGCGGTGCTGTAAAATCGCTTCGCAATTGTTGTTAAAATTGAAAGTTTCAAGAGTGACCACGTTGTGGCCGAGGACGATGCGGGAATTTGCCTCGAGTACCTTCGTAAGCGGATTTTCTTGAATGTCATTCACTCGTTTTTTTTTTTACTTTGACCGTTTTATTGATTTAATAATTAATAATAATCGCTAAAATAACACATGATCGATTCTGTAAATTTTTTTCATTGTTAAGGAAAAGAAACTACAAGTAGTAATGAAATCAAACTCATATCATCAAGTTCAACAACGTTAACAAGTTTTAGAACGTGTATTACATTTTTTTTTAAATTTATGATTCTAATGACTGCTGGTGAAATACAAAGGATAAAAATCTTTGTATTTAATGAAGATGTTGCCTTTTATGTCTAAACTACCTTCGCCTTGTAACTCTTCTCCCGCGGTACTCGTAACGCCATCTCTTAGAATATGTCTATACCATTATCGCCGTTTCTTTATCTCTTACGTATACTTTATTTGTTACTGTTTTTCTTTCTTTTTTTATTGTTATTATCATCGCTGTACAAGCGAAACGCTTGAAAACCGTATTATATTTGTTCATTACACGCTCGACGTGTTGTAACCAAAAAACGTATTCTCCCTTCGACACACATACGCATTGATCTATTTGGAGGTTGATTTATCTGGGGGTCTGTCATCGCGCGCGCGGCACAGAGAGTGCCAAAGAATGAAAATCAGAAAGGGAAATCGTTAAATTTGTTTCGTGATTTGATTGATGCGAATGTTCAATCAGCGTTGCCGCGCGTTTCGCTAATTGCTTTGATCACTCAATGTGATTCAATACGATGAAACATGTGTAACCTATAGACCTCGGCAACAGAGCCGAGAACGTGCAGGTGGAACTGTAACGTACATACAATAGGATATTATCTGGAAAATCATATAGAGCATTATACTCTAAATCGATACGTTAATACATCATCGACGCGATAAGCCATAAACCGAAAATATTATCGCAAAAGTCACTTGGGCTCAACAAATTTGTGATATAAATATATTATTACTTATTTGTGGATGCAAAAGTATTATTAAAAGTATTATTAAATTTTTCTTACTTAATAAATGAGTATTGAAACACAGTTGGATTTCGAGATACGCTCGAAGAGACGTACGAAAAACGTTCATCCTAACGTATGGCGAAGCGTTTGCTTATTTATTCGAGTAAAGTATCGGGTTTTGCGAGTGTATCGAAAGACGAACGTACCGAAAGCGGCTTTACGCGCTCTAGTCCGGAGCAGACCCGGGAAAAGAACTGGAAACGATTGAAAGTACCAAGTTCATTTATATCTATCGCGACGAGGCGAGGCAACTTTGGCTAAAGTACGTGTTCATGAGGGGTCGGGGAATAAGGGATGGCGAGGAGAGAGAATGGTCGAAGGGGGGATGGGGGGGCACATGCAGTTACAACTTTGATTCTCTCTTCCAGACCTCTCTCTTCCTCGTACTGGGAGAAAGAGCGACGCTTACGAGGAACGAGTGAGAGACAAAAGCGATCACGTTAGAGAGAGATAGAGCGCGAGCGGAAGAACAAAAAGCAGAGAAAGTGCACCGAAGAAGAAGAAGAAGAAGAAGAGAGGAAAGAGATCTAGCTGAGCGGATGTGAACTGGCGTAAGTGTGGGCGAGGGCATGCCTTCTCCTACATCCATTTGTCTCGTTATAGTTTACCGATACAACGGATGAAATGAGCCGAGTGGACTTGCGTCGTCCACTCTCGAGAGTGTGCGATGACACTTTAAAACCACTTTAAAACTTCGGACCGGATTCGCACGTGCACGTGAAACGGAGGAAAGGAGTGGGTAGCCGCTTGCGCCGGAAAGGCGAGAGCGAGAGACGTTCCTCGCGTTGGAAATTTATTGGGAAATAATGGAACGCGTTCGCTCCCTTTCTTTCTCTCTCTACATACGCTGGTCATAGGCATCGCTCACTCCCTCTTGCTCTTTTTCTCTCTCTCCGAGATGGAATTCGCTCTTGGAGATGTAAGAGGCCATACCCTCTCTTATATATCCTTTATATCGGACAACCCTTTGAAGTCTAAATTGACCGTCGGTCGGCAACCATTACCAAGATCTTTTCCCATCCTTCCCCTCCGCCACTCTTATTTTTCTTTCTGCCAGAACTTCTTCTTGTCTTTCCGATTGTCTCCTACGCGCCTCGCGTTGCTTGGTTTTACTCCTCTTGACGACTTTCAAAGAATTGCCGTTGAGAATTGACGATGCTACTTTACAGCCTATGTAACGATAAACTGCACAACAAGTTTAGGTTTGTCGAGACGTGCAGTGTAGTTATAAAGTTGAACAACTAACATTCGCGCTTCTAACTTGTTATACATTACACGTTTGACGTAATCAAGTAAAGCACTATAGGTACTTTTTTTTTATAAAACATATCGCGATAAAAAAATATTGTCAAAATTAAAATACACGCTGTTATTGTTACAAGATGATACAATTTATTCTTTTCAAGAGTGTTTTTTTCAAATCAACGGATTTTTCTTTTATTTTGAAGACATAAATTCTTTTCCAATAAAACGTTAATTTAACTATTATTGATCGTATCAGAAGCCAATTACCGTGCGTTTCAGCTACATATACGATTATAGAGCAAAGTTCAGTGCGGTTGCAAAGTCGCAGCGCCGTAATTGTGCCGGAAACGGCAGTCGATGATACAACCGCGATTAATTAGACAAATACAGACGTACTTTATCTCTGACTTTCGATGATGCAGACACAACACAACAATCTCGAAGTGATTATGAATCGCATTAACCTACCACAATGAACGCTTTAATAGTATTATGACCAGTGTTTCCTCGCTGTTTTGCTTTGTTAGAAAGCACGATGAATAGGTTTGGTTGTGTTAGAGCTAATAATAATTACTGTCCAATTAATGCTGTCTGGTTCATTTATTATCTTAATATATCTACATTTACGCGATACATTTTATTTAGAAAGAGAGACAAAAGTCTATACAAACTCGTCGGCAGACACCTTTTATTAGCCACACACACACAATTCAACTTACAGTTGAACTTCACTTACTTCATAACTTCATAAGTCTTGATTACCAAAGTCGACAAGCGCAATTTTTTCCCATATGAACATTAATATCACATTCGTGGCGGAAGCCGAGATTCGCAGTCGATTCATTTCGAGGGTCTGCGCAGATCCCAATTTGCCAAGGTGCTCAAGACACGTACACTCGCTCAGGGGCCGTTATTTCTAATAGGAGATTTTCAAAAGTTGCATTCGCGCAACCCTCCTCGTTAGAGGGTCAGTAATTGCACGGTAACAACGTGCTAAGATGCTGTCCGCTGGAATCGACCGGACGACCCCGAGATGATGTTGGCACGAGAGAGGAGCGCGTGCGATAGGGTGGCGGTAAGTTAGCGGAGAGGAGAGGATAGGTCGAGAGAGAGAGCGGAGCAGAACGTTATCACTAGAGATCACGCTAATCTAACGCCTTCATCCCCTGCACGATCGTGCAACCCTCGGCCTGATCCGACTTGACTTTTTGTAACGACTTCTTCTACCTCCCGCACCGGTCCCTTTCCACCCCGCACCGCTGCTGCCCTCATCCTCGTCCCGAAGCCTCGTTCCGACAGTAACCCAGCTTTCATTCCAATCCACAGCTAGAAGAACCCATCCTCGTAATTATCCGATAAGCGAAAGGGAACGCCCGGTTATCCGGCGGGCTGTTGATACATTGGACGATCTTCGGGTCTGTTTCCAATTACGTTGTGGGACAAGAGAAAATGACTGAATTCGTTCGCCTTGGCTTTATTTTCACGTGGTTTACACGTACCTTTGCGTTCTTTCTTTCTTTCTTTTTTTCTGTCTCTCTTTAGTTCAGTTAGTGCCCGTGTATGTGGTTGGTATGTCGACAAATGAGATCCTTTGACAATCTATTTCAAAAGCTTTTTTATTAAGTATGTCTCCATGTGTCCTTTCCATTTTGCTATTTTTTAAGCAAATTTTTTTTATATTTTTCTTGCAATTTTTTCCGTATTTAATTTATTTTTAATGAATTTTAATCTGTCATTTATTAATTATTTATGATAATATGTAGCACGTTCTATAACATAGAATTGGACTCAACTCATTCGCCTATATTCTTTTTTTACTGCAAGAAATTATTAAGTTAATACTCAGCACTTTTACTAAAATTAACGCGATATAAATACATAGGCTCATATTCTGAACTCATTTTTATCGATAAATGCAAATCAAGCATCTATTTTAAAGTTTCATACGCTACATGAGAACCTCAAAAATAAATGAATGCATTTATTGATAAAAATGAGTTGAGGATTTAGGTCGTAATATTTTTAATTGAAATTGATCACATCAAATTGATCTTAAAATAATTTAGTAAAGCGTGTGTTATTTAAAATAAGGAATTATTCAAACGTACATTTTGAAGATCGAAAGGTGTGATTCTTGATAACCAGAATTTATACTATGCTATCTATTTATTCTCCGACGAGACGAGTCAATTGTATAACCAAATCATTGAACTCGATTGGCGCTACGGTAACAAATCGTTCGCTCGAAGGATCGTCGGCCAATAAATAATGTTTACGTAACAAATAGTCGTATTACGCGGTTCACGTGGGACCTTTCGCTCCCAATGAACAGAATCCACACTCGATACCCGGCCGTTACCGTACGATGTTATCGTGATAATCGACGTTCGATAATATCCTCCACTAAATTTGTCCTGATAACAAAGAGGATTTATATTATTGGAATATCGCGGACTATAAACGCCCGTTTCGACGAGCTCTATAGGGCCAATTCATTTTCCTTTGACGTTCATCTAAATTCATCTGACAAGACAAAATTTACGATAACATTTCGCGGAATTCCTTTTATCTCATTTTTTATCATATTTTTTATCACAACAATGTTACGTCCATTTCGAACAAATGACGTGTGCTTGCTTATTTGAAAAAAAAATATCAGATAGCGTATTGCGAGATAGAGTAGAAGTATGTCAAATACAAGGTGCCAGCTGGCTATCATTTCTTTCGGACACAGGAATAATATATGTAACGTATAATAAAAGATGTAATGCCAGTTTACACGGTCCGCCGGCGCTGGTGGTAAAACGCGGCAGGATAATAGTTTTTCCTGTTGTAAAAACGCCGATACGTCGCGGTCTCTTTGCGGACATTCTGGTCACACCGTGTTGCGGGGAGCGTCTACGTACGATAGTTTAGCGACTACATCTGCGCGCATAAACTTTATGAACTGTCTTTATGATCGCATAAATGTTTCATGAACACCCGGGGTCTTTACAGCCTGCTCGTTCCGTGTTTACCATCACCGATTTTCCGCGAGTTGAGTTTGAAAATTCGAATTAAGGAAATACGTCTATGATGAGGAAACTGGTAATTACGTGATAAACAGAGAAATATAAAATCTATTTAATATAAAATTACTTGACGCAGAAGCGCGATAACGTGCTTCGCAACGTTTTAGTGGTATTTTCCACTAATCGATCAATACGTCGACTGCGGAAGCTGCGTTTGACAAACTCTTTAGTGCCTCTTAAAATATTGTCATCATCGAGCTTAATCGCGTAATAAAATGTTTTTGTCCCCTTGTTTGTCTAGGCCCTTACCCCAGCTTTCTCAGGGTTTGCACAGGGAGAAATAAATAAATCGCTATGGCGCATCGCCAGTTCTTGCTTCTTGCTTTTTCTAGCATTTTTCTCCACCCTTTTCCGACTACAATTTAGCGACGAGAGGCCAAGGATGACGCCTGGTAACTTTCCATTTCCTTTTCAGACGCAGCGATCTTCGCAGACTAATATTCGATCTCATTGATAAGTTTTACGTTGGGGTGAAAAACAGTGTGCTCTCTTTCACACAGAAAATTTTTCGAAATTTATGAATAAATGTGTAATTACATCGCACGGAGGTAATTCATTGAAATTTTTCCGGAAATTTCCGACGAAAGCTAAAGAGCTGACATTAAGAATGCTAAACGGCCGCAAGTTCGCAAGACGCATAGAATATTGGGGAAAACTTAAGGTAAGAGGAAAGCGGGAGTGGAAACAGGATATAAAATACGGTGATGTGTGCCGTTTGAAACCACGGTGGAAAAGCGCTTTTAAGAGGCACTTACTGTTTTAACTTTTACGCGATCGTTAAACCAATGGCCGAGCCCAAACCGGGCCGACACGGCGGCGGTGTTGTAAGACGCCTTCGCCTTACGCATTTAGTTACAGCTTGTTACGACGGGGAATATCTTCGTTTACATGACGGCGCTGCGAGAGGCGAAATGACCGCGCCTTACGGAAACATCTACAAAGTAAGCTCTGGCTCGAGGAAATAAAATCGCGGCCTTTGCCGCGCGCGAAAACATCAGCGCGCCGCGCCAAGTGATTTTTGCCGGGATTTTGACGTTATCGAGGCGAGGAGAGTTTCTCATTTGCGTTTCAAATTCTAACGACGCTATCGACCTAACTTGAGAACACTTCGCGCGAGGAACGTTATCGTTACTCCCGACAGGATTAATAAAGAGAGGCGTCCCATTTTGTACTGCGATTTAAAAATCTCACCGCGTGCAGGTCCCTTATTAACTCGCGTAATTAGCATTTGACGCGCTTAGAATATCAACGGAAGAGTAATTAAATCTTCGTTTAATGTTCTTTCGAAAGAATTTGATTTTATGTATTTACGAATAAAATATAATAATTTCTTGGTGTGCGTTTTTTTAAGATAATTTTTCATTTTATCGAGTAAATTAAATATTAATATTAATATTTAATTCCCGTCCTATATAAAACGCTTTAATTAATTCTTTGAATTTAATCGGAAGTTCTAATGATTGAAAGAGAAATTCGGTCATGTATAAGCGAAATTAAGTCAATAGCAGCAGCCGATCCAAGTATTTTCAGCCAGAGATGAGCTAAAAAAATCAATTGTAATCGGTCTTTCGGGCAATAGCCGAGCTATCGCAGTGCGGGAACAGAGAACTCGAATCGATGCGTAAACGCGGGCTTCAAAGTCGAATCAGTTTAGGTTGCCAGTCCCATCGAATGAATCGAAATCGATATTGCGCAGCCAGATCCCGTCGAGTACTGCCGATCGGTTAGCTGAAAAGAGTCACGGACGCGGAAAAACAGTTGCAATTTATTCAATGCCAAATCGCGGTGAGGCCGTGTTGACCCGCTCCGCCCGCTTTTAGAATTGGACTCTATCGGGCCATAACAATTATTAGCATTGCGACGCGGCGTGGAAGTGGCACAATAATATGCATAGAACATAGAGGGCTTACAGCATTTCCATTACATTAGCCCTCGCACGAATGCGCGGGCGCGCCAAACGATCCGGAAATAAAGCGGAATTGCATATTGGAAACTTGGTTGCCTGGCCCGTCGCCAGCCGAGTGCCTCCTAATTCTGTCTTTTGGAAAAATCGACACTTTTGTGCGGCAATTTCGTAAGTTTGTCAGCGCGGCTGATCAACGACCAATCTGGAGAACAAGGGCTAAAAAGTAGCACTTTGAAAAGAAGCACAGTTAGCGTCCGTGACGGAGACTAAAAATTATGAAGAAATAGAATATCACAAAATTTTTCTATATGTAAATTCAATTCGATAAATACGTCGCGTATGGAAATACTTTTAAGCTACAAATAATTTTTAATCGCGCGAGATCCGACGGCTGCCGAGCGTCGCTGTCCACCGTTCGCGCCAGCAGCAAGAAGTCGTATTGTTTTGAAGTGTTGGCGCTTAATCAATCGCAGTTCTGCCTGCACCCAGCGGAATCGCAAGCCGCGACAACAAAACGTTGATGCGTGCAATTAGAAGGGAACCGACAAATCGCCTGCTGTACCATTGGTTCGTCGTAAACTGGTAATTAGCCGCGTCCATTCAGTGAAAGCACTAACACGTTCCGTCACCGATTTAATTAGTCTATAACTCTTGCGCCAGGATCGGGATTCGGGCGTGCGGCCGTTTCCCTGCGATAACATAAATTATTGTCGAACCGGCACACGTTATTCATCTGACGTCGGAATGACACGTTTTACGTTCTGTCAAACGACCTGTGTCAATTTGAGTTAACGCGGATTTAATTGAGCCCACGAATCGACATGTCGCCCGTTAACGAGCATTAAAACAATTCAGGATTGCTCCATTGAGAGGAGATTCCAATCTCTTGCAAGAAATTTTTGCGAATTTCTGCAAAATCCCGGGGAATTACGCGCGCGGTCAATTCACTCGATGAAAGAAAATCGCGCGATTTCAGCGAAGTTTTAGCAGACACGGATATTTCTTTTGATTCGGCGTGAAGAGAAATAAATGAAATTGTATAAAGTAACGAGTAATAGACTATTTCATGAGATGGGACATCAAAAATCTCTCGCAAGAACTTGAAAATAATTTGTCTCGAAATCGTTCTGCCAGGTACTTGCAATTACTGATCGCGTGCTAAACAATTATTTTTCGGTCTTGGATCGACGTTATTCTCATGTTTTTGAATGAATCTGACAGTTAATCGGATCGTTCCGATACCGTCGATTCCAAAACCGATTCGACTGAAATTATGAAAATGCTCTTCAAGTATTGGCGATTTCGTGCAGATTCTCGATTACCTACGATGCTTTTCAATGAAAATCCATTTGCCGCAGGATCAGGCTCCCTGGGCTATGTCCAGAATATTCTAATAGCGTTCGCGGCTATCAGCGCAATTGCCATAGCTGCTATTGGCAGAATCCGATTATATCATTAACATATATCGCTGCAAGAAGGCAGAGACAATAGGCGGCGATACACTCTTAAATCGTTTATTCATTAGTTGTGTGCACATAACTGCGCATATAAATCGACAAGACCTAATGAACGCCGCCGATCCAACAGTACGTTGATAATCGGATTGATATTGCCTATATGTGTCTCTCCTAAATGGCTTAATCTTTAAACGTATTTAACGAGGTGAAACGCCATTCGATCAATCTGTTACATTTTTTTTTTTTTTTTTTAATAAATTTACTACATGCGTCCGCGCTTTAAAACTCAAGATAGAGCACTGTAGTTGCAAAGAGCCAGAAAGATTGGATTATCAAATTAAACAACTTTTCTCGACATTTCTGAGCGTATATAGCATTAAAAATGAAATTTTGTAACAGCGATGAATATTTCCAAGCGGACAGCTTTTAAAAACCTTCAGACATGCAGATGAAAAGGAGTACTTACGCTTTATTTAGCGCAGTTTTCAAACGCGGTGTATTTCAAAGCAGGCACCGCGCGCAATCCCGATGACTCTCATCGAGAGTTCGTCGGACGAACTCGTACAAAGTATCTATACTCTCTGGCGCTGTACAATCGGATCGGGAAGCGTAATCAAACGCGGTATACTGACTTTGCCCGGCGTTTCTCTCCTCTCACGAGTCTCTCCATCAGAAACTAAAGGCGCAACAGAGCAATAGAGATAGAAATAGACAGATAGATAGAAAGACAGAGAGAGGAAGAGAAGGAAAAGAGACAGAATCTGCCATTCTGCAACGTGACGATGTTTCCTGAAGGAAAGCAACGTGAAGCAGCCCAATAGGACAGCAATGTGCGCGCTCTCGAGCCACAATTCCGTGCGAATAGTTCGACTAATCCCTTTCTCGTCCTGCCGCACAGGACGCACTTACGTGCTAGTCTGCGTTTCCTCTGCGTCCCCTCTCTATTTTCCTCTCGTCTCTTTCTCTCTCTCTCTCTCTCTCTCTCGGCGCCTAAGTCTCTAATAGAATATCCGCGTATTCTCAAGCGGGGGCGGTTTCACATGCGCGAATCTAAACGCGCATAGATGTGGACCACGCCAGATGCACACAGGCACACGCACGCGAGCGAGCGAGCTTCGGCTTTAACAAACTTTGCCCGTAGTAGAATCCGTACGAATGCGCATCGCTCGGCCGTTGTCCTTTGTCATCGCGCGTGGGAGGACCGTGGAACTTCCTGCCTTCGACACACGGTAAATTTCGCCTCGACCAAGCGAGCCCGGCCGATTTTAGAGAACGTATGAGCCATATATGACGGTACGTTTCTCGTCACTAATACCACCGCGCGAATTAGACTTTTGTTCAGACGAGCGAGTTCTACTGTCGAGGTAGTAATACTATAGTTCTCATGTTTTTGTGTCATTCCGAACGTTTGGTCGCAGAACGGTGTTGTTAGTATCCCCTTAATTTCATTCTCCACGTGATTCTTTTTAATGTTTCGCTTTCTATGTGCGGTATTTCTCTTATTGATTTTCTTTTATCATAAACATTTGTTGACAGAAAATTGATCAATGAGTCGAAAAAGCGTTTTGATGAATGCATCAACGTTAGATGTTTTAAGTTATTGCCTATTATTCTTCAACAGCGGAGGGATATTTTATGAGCAATTTAATAACAGAAAGTTAATTACGTAATTATCTGTAATGAAGTTAATCTGTCTTTTTAATTACGTTAAATTCGTTGCCTTAAAGATAAATGAAGATAGGACTTTCAAACGACAGGAGGGAAAAAACTAGGGGAACGGAAAGGAGGAAAGGGATGAAATGGAGAGTTAGGAAGCCAAACATGCGGGCGACTGATTGTTCAGACAATTCCGAATCCTTCTGATCTCATTGCGGCGCGCGATAAATCCTTCATCAAGGAAGACATTTCTTTGTACAATCTATCATTCGACTTAATGATATCATAATTTTTTTACGATTGATACTTATTAAGTGCATTATACGATCACGTGCAAATTAATCTAATTGTCGCGATTAAAATATTAACAATACGAAAACTTTTCACGTCATTATTTTTTATTTTATTTTTTTAGTAGAAAGTATTTAATGATTAAGAAATTTCTGAAATCATTGTCTTCAAATTTCACGCAATACCTCTGTTGTACAAGCGAGATAGATCTTCATCAATACCTACCATCGTTCCTCGAGGCATTGCAATCAACTCATTGGAATGTGTGACCGCAAAGCGCCTCGCGATCTTTCCGAACGACTACACGTGAGATTAGAGTGGATCCAACAATAGAAAAACCAGAAAGACGATCTTGTGAATGGGAGAATGTCGCAGAGTAGCTAGAAAATCGAACGAAGGTGTCGATTCACGAATAAAATTTCGATTTTTATTTTTTCCGATCTATCTTTTTCTTTCCGAGTTCAGGATGAAGGGAAGAAAGATTTTTTTTTTTTATGAAAGAATCGTTAAAGATTCATCGTTGATATTCTACGCATTGTAAAACATATACACATACACAATAGTATCACGAAAAGAAATGATTGAAAAGATTTGCGTTTGTTAAAATATACTAACAAATATACACAGATAATAAAAATTTATTATTTGATTCTAAATATTTTATATTCCTACAAAATTTGAACCTTACATGTTAGTTTAATGTTAAAACAAGGCTGTCAACTTGTACAAAGAGCGGATTGATGCCAAATTAATTTTATTTACTCAAAAGATTCGAAAAATTTTTGAAACTTCCAGCTCAACAATCTTAATTAAATCATAATCGTTTTGATGGGTTTCACGCAACAATATCAGCGTTGCGGACCAAAACCAAATACGAAAAGTAAATATCCGGTGCCATCCGTCAATGGCCAATGCGTAATATGACGAAAGCTCGATATCAACCAATTTTTTTTGTCCCCACCCCATACGAAAATAGAAGGAAGCGTGAGAGATTACGGGGTGACGGCTGCAGCGCGGTCTGTCGAAAAGAGGATGGAGGTTTCCACGTCGGCGCTCACGGTGCATCGTCCGATCAACCAGAAAACGTCCAAACTCACAATCGGCCCCCGTATGAAATATTTCATTCAGTAGGAACTTTTCCCCTCGGATTTCTCTGGTATACTTTCTTCATTCTTTTGGCGTCTTCGTGCTATATCGCGTTTCGAGAGAAATTGTAGGCCGGCTTCTGCATGCAAATTAAGATAGACGACGATGAAAAAGAAGAAAGTGAGAGGCGTGCATGTATAAAGGGAAGATAATAGGAGAAAAGACCAGGAGGGAATCATTAACCTGCGCTCCCTTTGGATCGACGCGGTCAACTGGAAAATTCGAAAGCCAGTCCTTTGCCCTCGTTATCGCGCCCATGCGACCGTTTCCGTATGTACATTTTGCGCCGATAAACACACGGAAATTAAATGCCTCTCTGTCGATTTTGCCTAAATTTCCTTTACTCCGGCAAGAGCAGCGGTAAAATTAGCCAAACGAGTTGGACGAAGACGTGATTGGCATTAGTAGTCATTAGTTCTTTACTCGTTCCTGTTTTACATTCAATCAGCATGTACAGCATCATTTTTGTTTTACATTTTCCGTTTAAATAATCAAATGCTAAGCTGTATTTTTTTAAATTATTCTAAATCATCGACAATTTATACGATTATAATTTTTAAAACATTGATTATATATATATATATGCAAGCTGTTATTTCTTAGACTAAATTTGATGCAACAATTAATGCATATACCTTTATATTTTTTTTAGATAATTATAATTAAATGTAAAACACAATTAATAGGAGATTATTAACCGACGTGTAAGTTAATTAGAGATGAATCTTATTCGGTCAGAGCTCGATCTTGGTGCTTAATATTTCTTGTATGATAAATAACATCCTTTCTTATGCCATTTTATATCGAAATTATTAATAATTGAAATAACTAACAACAAGACTGATAATATTTATTAAATAATAGTAATATTATCTATCAATATCTCTTTTATGTTTTATTCACGTGGAACAAGCCGATCCTTCGTATTTATTAAGATACGAGAGGAGCGGAAATCAATTGGGGTGGAAATTCTGTCGCGGGTAACGTCGATCCTTCTGAAGCGTAAAATCCGAAAGAATCACAGCGCGGGAAAGATCTATTTTTTTCCTTCGGTGCCGCGGGACTTTCCTGACTTTATCGTCATATTAGGCGAAAAAAGGGGGATAAAGGAGGACGGTCCGAGCAGCGCTCGGACGGGGGCTTATCTTCACCGTTCACAAAGCCTCGCTTCATCCAGCGTATGTAAACTACATAAACTACGCTCGAAGGGTGCGTCTCGAAAGGCCGGTCCAATCACCGTCGATCAACCGTCCGGCGTGGGACTTTCTCAGTAAAATTGTTGAGCCCCGTAATTCGAATATTTGCTACGTTCGACCGGATCACTTCTGCCTCGGTGATCTTGACCGTGCCCCGATGTTTGTATTGTTTATTTAAATAAACGACTGTCCGACATATGTGGTCCTTTCGCGCGACACGCGTCCAGTTGGTCTCTCGCGATAGTAAGTCCGCCGTGTAATTCCGTTCCCCCGATATTGTCTAATGAGCAAACGCTAGGAAATCTCGCTAATATTTTGTTACATCGCACAAAGCAGTAGGTTTTCTCCACATGCCGCGTTACACACAGCATATTGTTGATAATTTTAATATAATATTTTTTCATATGTAATATAATAATCTGATAGATTATAAAGTTTTTGCCGATAATGCATCAACGGTGCACGTAGAACGGAATATACATATCTTGCGTGGCTTGAAGGGGCGCAAATAATGCTTCTCGCATAATTCCAATCGTTCTTCGGCAACGGTACGAAGGATAAGCGCGTAGTGTAGCGCGGAAAAGAGGTCACGTCGAGTTACTTTCGCAATCGTCATCTCGGATCAATCACGGAATACGGGTAACGTAATCGGAAAGTCCTTTATATCTCCGACGAAACTAAGTTTCAAGGCAATTTGTGTCTCTCTTTGTAAGGAGTAGGTGGAGACGACGAGAGAGAAGCGGAGGAATTGGGCCTGGCGGGGGGTCGGACTACAGTTACGACAGAAGTAGCGACTTTGCATTGCTCGAAGCTCAGTTCAGACTATTTCGCCCTAACGCGAGGACGAAGTCTCTTCCTTTTTCCTTCCTCGTGGTCCTCATCTTGGCCCTCTTTTCTAACACGTGGCTCATCCATCCTTTTTTCCATCCTTTGCCTTACCTGCCTGCCTGCCTGCCAAGCCTTACCCGCTCTCGTCCGCAATTCTCTCCAATTCTCTTCTCGAAACAAGTTTGTAAAACGCAATTTTCTTGTAGGTTGACAAGTCATCTAATCGCACGTTGGAGTATGCTATCTCTCTTTTCGTCTTTGCTTCTTCATCTTATGTTCTATCCACAATCGTGGTTCTTATTTCTCTCTCTCTCTCTCTCTCTCTCTCTCAATCAAGCACGTGTCACTTTTTTTCTCTCGAGCACTAACGTTTCTTCTTTTCCGCTACATTTATACCGACGATCATAGACGATCAGAACGACAGATGATTTAACAAGAGCTGCGTTTTTTTAGCTCCTCAAAAATATTGCAATTTTTCTGAGTACTTGCAATGTATAAACATGCACATAAAAGTATATAATGTTATGTAAGATAATTATATGTGCGGCACATTATTGCAGAGGATGCACGTGCTGATAATAGTCCAATCAAGATGTAATCTATATAAATGGTTTAAGTCGCCCTCAGTAATTCGTGTCGATCTCGTATATTGCCGATATGAATGATTAATCGACGTTCCTTGAGGTATTTGCGATCAAAGTTCCATGTTCCTTACTATCCGTTTCTACCTGAGCTGCGGGGCGATCACATCGATGGAAATCGATTCTCCCGAATCCGACTATAATGCCATTTTGGCCCGCATTTACGCTATCGACGGCGTCTGCACGTCACTCGACGTTGAATTATACGATTAATCTCTTACTGAAAATTAGGTTAGCAGAGTGAGATCACAGCGGATTCTTGGATAGTTTCACAGTTAGGAAGAAGGGAAGCGCAGTTTAATAGGAGCGAATTAGGAAATTTGGAAAAGCTCAAGTTTCCTATAATTTTTTCTTAATTAACTACGCTATAAATTTATTTATCTTGATTTGGTATAAACTTTATAAAATTTATTCATTTATAAATTTTGTTTTTTTGCGGTTATCAGATGTGTACACAAAGTTTGTTTTATATATAATTTTTATACATCCCTTCACGCAATTTTAACAAAACGATATAATCCTATATATAAACACAAATTTTTGATAACCGACGAGGAAAAATCCCACGATGGTAATCGAGCTTTCAAGCACAGTGAGTTGCCATTTTCAACGAGAAAGCAAATTTAAAATAGTTAAAAATAAATCTCAATAAACATAAAGAAGTTATTCCGAAAAGTTTTGATAAGGACGAATTCTGTGGCGGTGCTTGATATTGCGCGCGCAATTATAATTTCATCTAACACAAAATTATTCTATAATCTCGTATACAAGAGGTATATTTTTTCGTTTACCGCTCTGACCTATATAAAAGTGCAGTGCAATCTATTTTATAATTTCTCGTTCCTTAAATTTTTCTCGCAATCGACAAATTACGGTATTGAATACGTTTCAGTGTGAATATCGTAAATTGGATTCTATTCGCTCCCGTTCGTCGTTAAATAATGTCGTTAAAACCTTATCAAGCACCGTGACCGATCCCTTTGGAATCGAGCTGAGCCAATTGCAAACAGGTGTAGGAAACAATGAGAGTCTCGTGTCGGTTAAAGAAGAAGAGTAAGCAGCGCGTGGCGTATAAGAAGAAGAGTAGGGAACGACGAGAGACGAAAGAGGGGCGGGAGAGGGAGGGAGGGGGCATTTCACCGATTACAGGGCGAATCTACAGCAGGATCCCTTTCATGCTCTCGTTCCGCGAACGAAGTCAAGTAACAATTCCGGGATTACGGCGCTCCCGAAATGAAATTTCATTCGCGAGTCCCCGAGGAGCCGCGCGTTTCAGGGAGAGAGCGGATCTTCTCCGCCTGTACGGCCGCCTCTTCTAGCCACCGGTTGGAACCAGTCGCCTCCAGTCTCTTCCAATTTTCTCTTCGTTTCGAGAAAAGCAGCGGGAGGTGCGCCACCAGGGAGTTTACCGGAAGGATCTCGTCGTGGGACGATATTATTCCTTATCTCCCCGTTCTCTCTCGCCCTCCTTCCCTCTCTCTCTCGTTCTCTCGCTTCTCGGACTCGCTCCCTCTCGCAGGCGGTAAACCTCTTGTAAAGGACTTTTTCGCGACACTGTCTTTAGGCTCCGCTCGCGCAACTTCATTTCTTTCCGCCGCCTTTCTCCTTCTTAAATGATTGACGCGTAATCAGCGCGAGGCGCAAACAAATTGCAAAGATTTTGCTTGATGACACGGCACGCCTAAACTCACGATTTACCGGCCTGTCCCGCTCTAATCTCAACTGAAAATCGCAAAACGGATTTACGAACTGTTGAGCAACAGTTTGCATCTATTGAAGCGAATGTCTCACGTAAATCTATCGGAACTGCGGAATGCAAGATGGTCTCGCGATTGCGCATGTATGAAATTGAAATGCTGACGCTCGTGAATCAATTATATCGCTCAGTAAGGACGAGCCGATCAATTACTAGAATTATTTCGATGGAGTCGGTGATCCATTTTAAGAGTAAATTCATACGTGCCAGTTTTGCGCTATCGGTACCGCTGTAGCGCGTTAACTGGAGGAAACAGAAACGAATGGGCGCCGCGCCGACAGGCGTACACTGCATGAAATAGAAACGAAGCGGAAGTTAATAGCTGCCATGGCGATTTGTTTCGGGATTATTTGGACAAATCGAGATAACTGCCGCTTGTCCTATATACAAGCGTAGTAGGCGTAGTAGCTCGTTGATTAGCATGCCACAGCACCGAGATAAGCGGCCTAGTCGTGACGATATAGTCAGCCGATCCCAGTTCTCCTATAGAACGTTTCACACGCGATAATCTACGTTATTACCGGCAACCGTCTACGATCTTGCATAATAGTTTGAGCGCACCGTGTATCGTGTCCAACTATATCGCAACTATTCTCAAAATCAAAGACTGACAAGTTAAGTAAAAATAATGAAACAGTACTTACAGTTTATTAATACAGAATTTGTACTTTATATAAAAAATAACGATTAAAAAATGAACAACAATAGTCAAAAATAGCTAATTACTATCAAATTGAAATTATGGCAAGATTAATCTTAATTTTAATCGCGTAAATTGTGCAGCTCGTTAATATCGAAATTATTCGTCGATTAAAGGAAGAGACAACTCTCTTGAGTTATATCTAATTTTAAAAAGCTTAACGTTACGAAGCTTCATCGATTAATATCTATTCTTTGGATCCGAAGAGATGACTCGCTTGCGGAAAATATACGCATGAAGTTTAGAATGTGCCTGTTGTAGGTCGGCCGATGCTTTAGCCCGGCGTGACGTAGATAGGAAGCGAACAATAATTGATCGAACCCCTTAAGCTCCAGCTATAAGCTCATGATCCTGTTATTCCGGATACGCATGGGCGCTGATAGCAATAAACTCACCTACGTTCCACGAAATACGTATATTCTAATCAAAGATTTGGGCGCTGAAGAAGAACTGGCTGGAAAAGGATTTTATGTATTCATATCGAAGGAAACGAAAAATTTTGTACATTTTTCGGTATTGTCCTGAAATTGAGTTTATCGTTAAAACTTAATGCAGTGGTATCACTTTTAATACGTTACATAAAATCGCATCTTTCGTTATGATAGTTAAAAAAAAAAAATATTTCAAAATGTATCTTTTAAAGTAACATAAAATATTTATGGATTTGGAAACAACTGTGCAATTACACGGCTGTCGATTCGTCGCTCAACTAATTCGTCTCAGCGTGCATTTATGATAAAACAAATGCATATGCGCGCAGATGCGATTGTTAGATTTTTAAAATATCGCGCAGTATGTTATTGTTATTTTTTGTTATGACTCCGTCGCAATTTGAGTCGCATTATTGTTCATGACAAGTCGGAAACTGTCGATGACCGCGTGCACGTGCGACGATAACTCGTCGCCATTTTTTCCTCTTTCCTAAAACAAGTGCAGGTGGAAAAATGGTTGCGCGAGGCGCAGGGAAAACTGAGTCTCGCGATAAATCAACGATAAAGCGCCGAGCCAAATATAAATTTTATCTGACTGCGGTGGCGTTGTGCACATATTTGTATCCGTGCCTATGCGTGTGTGCTAGGGAAAAAAAGATTATAAACGCGTTACTATCGTCTACTTTGAGCATCGGCCATGGTCACCACATGGTCCGGCGTTTTAGGTGGCTGGTGGGTTTTGTCGATCCGCGCGCGCAGGGAATAGATGAAAAAAGAGCGAATCGATGCGCGGCGCGATACAAAAGCATCGAATCGTCGACAGTCGCTCGACCGTGAACCGAAATAGCCATTGTTATTCATTTAATCGCAGTAATTCGTTTCACCCGGCGATGCAGTTGCGTCCACAATAGTAATAATCGCAGGGTAACGCTATATTTGTTGATAGCGAGAAACTCGATTCGGTTGAATGAGATAAAAATAAAATTGTATTCTTTTTTTATCTTGCCGGACGATCTGTTCCCAAGATTTATGTCAGTGATGCGAAAATGTACGAGGTGCGCGCGGCATTGTAACGTAACGTTAACGTGAACGTTCGGTTGTCGGTTCGAAGACGCGCTAAGTTTCTAGGATTCACAAATCATCGATTTATAGTTACCAAACAGGATGATGAGCGAATGCCTACGGGCGTAATGGGCCCGCAGCCATAAGCGCCGGGGTGCTGACAAGATTTGCATGACAGTATCCCGTCATTACGCGGGCTCGCCCAATCAAATGTCGAGCGCACACCGTTTGCTCATCGAGTGTTTATTGCCCAAGCCCTATGTATATACGCACATAGATTTGCTTCTGCGGGGACGTACACATTGCTTGGTTGCATTAATAATCCGTCACTCCGTGGAGCGACATGTGGACCAAGAACACGAATTAGCATTACTTAGGATGTATCAAACATCAAAAGCGGTTTCCTCGCGCGGTTCCTTGGACCTTAGCAATAGAGTTAAAAAAACAGATGCGATTATAATGTGCAATAATTTTATTATAATGTTCTATGTGTCGCAAAGAGATAAACTTTTCTTTGTACAACAATAGTTTCTCGCGTGCGACGTTAACAAGATGTATCGAGTCTTACTTATGCGTTCATGTCTCTTGAATTTAAGAATATGTTCGAGATAACGGTTCAATAGAGAGATTATTTATCAAAGGGAACATAATACACAGGTCGAGATGGTGAGATGCTATCTCGAGAAACTCGGTACGACAAGTTGCTTTCCAGATGAAAAGAATATTAAGTGAAAAGGTTAAAGGGTTGTCTTAGACTGATTCCACAAGTGTTCAAAATTTATTTTACAATACAATACGCGATAGATAAAAATATAACATTTTCTTCGCGTCAGACTTTTGACACCTTCCTATTTCATAACCCGCTTCAGTAAAAATCACGTCATAAATCAAATTGCTGTAGTTAGACACGATGCAATGCTTTTTAAGCCGATTATTTCTATGAAATGTACATTAAAAACGAACATTCTTTATGTTCAAGTAAATATATTTATTTTCATATAATTTCCTTAATTTGAATAAACATTAGCTTGTATAAAATAATTTATTTTTGAACTTAATAAATATTCTTTGAATTCAAGGAAATGATGTTAAAATAAATATATTTACTTAAACATAAATTTTTTTTTAATGTAGTTCCACATACATAACATTCTTCAGATTTTTCCAGAATTGGTTAATGCAAAACTTTAAAATGCACCTAAGATTTAATGTATTCAAGTTAAAATGCGAATTATCAGGAAAAAAGTAACTCTGAGCGTCCACGATTATTGAACGCATAACACCGCTGTCGAGTGAGCCTGCGAAATATCTACAGCTGATTTTGAATATTTGACTGAAACATTTGATTGCACGTCGAGAAAATTATAAGACCGAGAGAGATCGTTTGCCGATGCACAGAATTGTTAGTCTCTTTAATCCTTCCTATCCAGCGAGCCGCCGTCTACCACCGCGTCGATGCCATTGAGGAACAATAAATGATTATTGTCGGGGCTATTACCGCCGGAGTGGTGACCAAGCCCCATTGAAACTGTTCGGCGGTCAGTTTCTCTCGGCGAATGTGGCCTCGTGTGTACAAGCGGCGTGCGTATACGTGCTGCCATTATTTCTCGTATCTCGCGAGCCCATGCACAGTGCACCCCTACCGTCCACTACCCGGCCGCTGTCGGCCGGCCTTTCAACTGCTCTCTTCCCCCTCCTCCCTTCCCGCTTCGTACCTTGCACCATCCCTGAAATACCGGCGACACGAGCAAACAAACTGCATCCACTTAATTCGACGCGAGAGCCCGTACCGGGGAAGATAAAGCGATATTTGTGACAGAGACGGCGAGATTTATTGCCGGGCAGTAGAGAGTACTAAGAGAGTTTCTTACATCCCGATTTATTAGGCATAATCAGTAAACGATATATGGATTTCGCCTGTTTACGAAGACGTCGACAATTAACTTGTTTTTTTATGTATTTCAAACATAGTTCGCAGTCTGTGTTTAAAGTGATTAAATATTAATCTTAGAATAAAACAAATGGCGTGATTTAACCTGAAAATATTTCAAATTAAAAAGAGACAATAATTTTTTCAAATATTTCTCCCGAAACCACGCGAATAAAATAAGCAAACGAATAAACAGCCATTTTCAGTCACTGACTCGTGAGAGAAGCAGGCTTGATCGTCTATGTAAAGCGGGAAATGAAGCAAGTTACGATAGTAGAGGCACGTTGCACATTATGCATTCGGGTGTTTCTTCTGTCACGCGGACGCCACAAAGCGACGAATAATCATGCCACATTCAAGATCGTTATCGGCTAAACAAAGTGACCCGCTTCACGCACAGCGGAAGCCGTTGATCTCGAACGGCGCGCATCACTTTTCTCTCTTTGTAAGCAGCAGAATGGAGAATCGCGCATTTCTCTATTGCCATTGTTGTCTTTCTCCCGTGTATGTACGCACTCGAGAAGTAACGCCTTTCGTCTATGCTTAACGCAAAACCAACGCAACGCGGTGGTCTAATGGGATATTACAAAGGTAAACACGCGATCCCGTATCATTTACATTTCCATGGTACGCTGTCGTGCAACAAAGATATCTCGTGTATGAGAGGCGTGAATTAATTAGAATATTGAAATTCTGATCTCTAACACGGGATTACCGGGCGCGACTTTGTTGATTAACGAATCGATGAATGATAATTTTGTTCACACTTTTTCGTCTTTTGCTATATAAAATTTCTCGTTAGGAATATAACACGTAATAAAATTGATCAGAGCCATTAAAATATTTTTACTTGAAACATTAATAAAAATATGTTAATATGCCAAAGATTAATAGGTGAGATAATAATTTTTTTTTTTTAATTTTATACAAACATATTGAAACAAAATGAGGAAAATTTATTACCTCACATTTTACAGCAAGCTTAGAAAAAATACAGAAAAATAATAATTAGTTTGAGTGTTAACAATAAAAAAAGTTAACAACAAAAAGTTGGTATAATTGGCGTGCTGCATTTTAAATAGAATTGTTATGCGTTAGCATAAACGTGAGCAAACGTGGCACTAGTGAATCCGTTTAAATCAAATCCATTTAAATCAAAAGAACATCACGTATCTGGGTAAAAAGGAAAGACTCAATTTATTTAAACGATATTTGAAAAAAGACATCCAAGACAAACCGCCTCAGAAACGTTACGCATGAATTCATCTTTTCCATGCCATTGAATAACGTAACGCAGATGTTATACATCGCATACAAATTTTACAAAAAAAAAGTTGCAAAAAAGGTTACATTTGATATACGATTTTGCACAGATTGCATAGGGACGAATTTGAACGTTTTAATATGCCTCTGCTTTCCGAGTCTATTAGAGAAATAACATAACTTTTAGATTAGCTCTTTGATTAACTCTCGAAACAAGTCATATAAATTAGTAGCGCAACTTCTGCTCGCTTTAAAAGGAGATACGTGTAATTAGATTTTTTTTACATCATTATTTACTTCTGCAAGAAATAGCAAAGATCCTCATTGACCAAAGACTCCTTTCACATTATAGGCCCATTGAGGATAGGAAATAAAATACACATTGGACTGAGCTATTATCTCGTATTTTCTACTTCTAGTATCTCGTTAAGAAGAGCCCGCGTACAGGCCAAAAACGAAGGAGGCACGAAAGAAACGAAAGAGGATATAAACGCCACGTACGCGAGCGAGGCGGGCACAATAATTACATACACATCGCACGCGTAGATTCTTTCTATTACGATTTATAGTTCTCGCCGTAGCTCGTTCGGGGAGCTAATCGTCGACCGGATCCTTCCGGTCGATATAGTCGTCTCTCCGGCTCCCCCGTCGTGTTTCCTGCCGATGCAGGTAGCTGTAGCACGGCCTCCTCGGCAGGTGATTACTTTTCACCGTTACCACGCCGTTTCTCTCGTAACCGGCGATGCATTTCCCCCCGCGCGACGCGTGCAATTACTTATCCCACCGTTAGCGCCGTTAGGTACCGTCGTTGATGCGCGTTAGAGTCGCTCGGAGAGAGACGGCCGAATTCGAGGCCCGACGACGACGGTCGGCGAAGGCGAAGGCGAAGGATCGACGGAAGGAAAGAGGGATGAAAGCTCGTAAACGCAGAGACGGGAGAAGAGGGCGGGCGGAGGAGTCGAAGAGCCGAGAGAGCTGCTGGTCTGAGGGACGAAAGGATGGGGCCCTGTCGGAAGAAATGGAGAAAGAACGCTAGAGGCGAGGAGAGGCGAGCCGAAGGGACAGAGGTAGGGGTAAACGAGGTATGGAGCGGCGGCTTCAAGGCTCGATTATGTGATATAAAGTTGCCAGAGTGAGGGGTGACGAAGGAGGTCGGAGAGGGATGCACCCTCGTTGATTGAGCCGCCACCTCCAACGTGCCGTGAACACATGTGCTGGTGGCAACGCTCTGATTGGAAGCCAGATGGGCTCTTCAGCCTCTTACTTCCAAGCACAAACTCTCACCTCCTCCTCTTCCTCCTCCTCTTTCTCCTTAGCTTCCATCTTCAGTGTCTCCTTCTTCGATATCCGAAACTCACAGTCACCTAGCGCGCAAAGTACCGCAGTAGATGACTACCCTACGTCGGTTACCAGTGTTTCATCTGGATAGATGTCTGCGATTGCCACGACTAGGCTTAGAACGAACCGAATTTATCCGTGGGAAGAGAGCACTGTGCAGGGGAGTTTGCTTACTGCGGCGAATGTCGATATCCGTCTAGATTTATTTTGATTAGGTATATTAGCGTTTGACTTTGTATTATTGGTTTCAAAATAACGGGATACTCCTCGAACACAGATACGAACTATACGATTGTTGAAAATTTTCTAATGTTTCCCCATCAAAAGTTTGCGACGGCTTTCGCGAAATAGCGCTATGCTTTATTCAGGCTTTCACTTCCTTTTCTATTGCGTACCGGAGTTGCGGCTATAACCTCCGTTCTAACGTGCCAAGAGCTATTCAAAAAATCATTGAGAGAAGCTACTCCTTTGCGTTTAACGGTGTCGTTTAAAGTTCGCAATACTACTTGGCTATTCTCACCTGATATGTTGCGATAGAATACATATTAACGAATTGAAAATTCGCGGAAAACTTTCTGAAAGCTACAAAAGTGCGAAGCTCACATTCTCGAATGCTCAAATATATTTATGAGCTGATAAACATATTTGGGCGGGTTTCTAAATATTTTAAAAAAATATTCTACAAGCATTTAATACTTTACTACACAAATGATAATAGTATGAAAGAAAAAAGTAATCGATAGCGAGAATTCATGAAGTAGATAAGAAAATAAGAAATTTTTCCAACGAGATCAACAAAGACTTATTCGAGGTGCAATTAACTGTTTTCGTGTGACAATTGCTCGAGTTTATTTAACTTCATAGCTTGAAGATATCATTTGTGCTTGACGTGCAGAGCCTATTATGTGACGAATGTCTATTCCATTCTGTAAGAAATCTTAGTTAGAGCAAGTCGAGCTGGCTGTATTCTTCAAATCAGCGGGTGGTGTCGCGTTCTGTCTAATGCAGTGACATCATTACGGGGCACAGTTGTATCCTCGTAATAAAGACTTTCCGATTATATCGCCGTAACAGCCATGGCTATAATTACAGTCTCAACAGCAGTCTATTAATATTATATATATTTGTAATTCAGATGCGAGACTTTTTTTCAACTTGGAGCTCGTTATCCATCATTGATTTTCAATCCGGGGATTGGCACTAGACGTCGCGATGGAAAACGCGACGTTTCTTGCGTGCATCGTGGCGGTTTACGAGTGGACATAAGCGGGCTTGTTAGGACGAGTGGGCGGATGGCACGAAGATTTTCAGCGACGGGGGTTTGTAGTCAGGACACAAGGGACAGTTCACCGGCTGTAGCCACCGGCGGTCCCCAGAGGTGGCGACCCTGTTGCAGGCTGAACCTAGCCTGTGGTCGCTGGCTTGTTAGATCCAGTTTGGGGTCGCGGGGCATCGGGGCTGAAGAGGAACAGGGGAAACCGGGATGGCTGGGGTGGAGGGCGCTACTCTTCAGTAGACCGCAATCGGGTATGCAATTTACGTGGTGTCCGACCTCTGCGATCCGAGCCACCATCCCTCCCTCGTCTTCTCGATTCGGTGCTTTCCAACCCGTTTCCACTCCTCCCTGCCCCGACCCCCCTATCCTTTCTGTCCCACGCATTTCGAGGATTCGCACTCGTGAGCCAAAGGGGTTGGGTGCGATGCTGCCGGCTCTCTGCATTCGATACGCAACAGTGAAAACGTCGCACACGGATGGTAAATTCTAACTATAGCGTTGGCTGCCAAGAGAGAGAAAGCGAGAGAGAAAGAGAAAAAGAGAGGGGTGGAGGAGGAAGAGGAGAAGCAGAGGGAGTGAAAGAGAGAAAGAAACTGGGGAACACGTGGTGAATGAAGCAGAAGAACGAAAAGCTGTCGCGAGCAGAAGTTTCTATGTTGCTTAGGTGGGAGTTGGTTTCTTTTCTCGTTGCTGAAGGTAGCCATGATTTTACCTGGCCGGGGGTCTCTATAGCCGATAACGCGCAGGAAATTGGTAACAGAACGACTGCTTGAACACGTGAACTAACAATCTGTCGACGTCAAAAAATGTTTTCGCCGCTACTTCCATCGTTTCTTCAAAGATTCTGCGCGCGTAACGTCAGACGGGTGGAAACCACTTCTACCGCGGAACGTTTGCAATAAATAAATATTTGATTTCTCTTCAAAATGATCCTTTGACGATGTCGTTTATTTTCGTACGGGAAAGTACAAATAGACAGTACGTTGAAGATAAAGAGATTGTCTTATCCATTTTGCATTAGGGGTCAATGTAATCATTGCTAGCGTCGAGCAGTTTACATGCTTCACATGATTCTATCTGTTCAAGCAGGCCCACGTGCTAAAATCTCAGGCTGTTCGACGCGTACCAATGCAAATGTCAGGTCGAACGGCATTATCCGGCGTAACGTGCATGTTAATCAGACGAGGCTACGTCGGGCACCAGCACCGGTGGCATAATTCGCTCAATTTACAAGCATTATCGCGCTCGTTGCATTTAATCGCTGAAAATTAGGTTATGCCACCGAGCTGACGTGACCAGCGCTGCCGGCTTTTGCCGTATTAAAACTTTTTTTTCACGCTTTTAAGCACCGAGCTTGTAAAAAAAAAAATGGGAAAAGTGAAATCGCGCTGATTTAAAAAGCGTTATAAAAGCGTTTTCAGTTTGCGAGATCATCGCGATACTCGTGTAACATTGCGATGCTTCTGTTTTAATACGATGATGAAAGTGGAGATCCTGTATCCAACGCATCTATATTCGCGTGAAATATTATTACTTAAATAAAATAATGCACCGCGTGAAATACATAGGTAATCCGCGTAGTCTTCTGTTAACATTTCCAAGCGTCGTTATGTTCGTCGGCAACACTCAACCAGACAGGCATCTACTTTCACCTCTATGAAATTTATGTATGGAAATATTCGTATGTGCATAACGCGACGTGGAATATCGCATCCAGCAGCTGGAGGCGCAGTCAGCCCCCTGTGACGACATTTCGTGGGAAAATAAATTTCTAGCCTAGCGAAACCGCCAACGGAGTAGAGATGCGCGCTCGAACGACTTTTTTTCCTTGCCGCTTTCCTGGCATATCTTGTACTGATTCTACATTTCGAGGACATCATCGTTGCAAATCCAACATTTTTTACGAAAACCCCCAGGCACGATAAAGAAAAGCGACCAAGTTCTTTTTACCTCTGCATACGCGCCGTACATATCAGTCGCAATAATGCTTTTTTAAATTAACAATATATACGAATCACAATGATACGTGCGATTTTTAATAATTGATAATAAAGAAAAAGCTTTAAAAGAAATATTCGAAAAACCGATTGTTTTTTATTGGTTTTTGTACATATGTATTAAGAATGTATAATATGCATTTCAATATCACATACAAATTATGAGACAGTTTTATAAATATATCTCTATCAAAACTTTCTCATTTTCTTGATTATCAAATATTTGCAACTACATATTTTTCGAAAAGAATTATATTTATTCTCGTTTAAGCGTGATACTTTTTTTTATTGCTATTCAAAGATTACAAGCGATAGTTCATTTCACTAAGGAGTGCAACAATACAGTTATATTATTTTTTCTCTCTCTCATTGTCTAATGAAATTTCATTGAAATTTCATTATTGTTTCTGTCCACAATAGTTTTTGCATTTATACTTCTATTGCCGATGGCAACACAAGTGGAGTGTCTTCGATCTCACGCCTTCTTCTTGTTTGAACGGTAGAAGAAGCTCCCGTCGTTGTTGAACTCGTCGTAGTTGGACTCGTCGTAGTTCTACGGCGGCATCCACGGCGCCAGCCCCGGTAACGGCGGCCACCCCATCCCCAAAATTGTTCCTTCGCACAGAATAGCATGTCGTTATTTTTTGGAAATTCATCGATAAGGAATTATTTTTGAATTAAGACTTACAGATTCTTGGAACATGGCGCACATTACGATCGTCACGATCAAGAACACCAACGTTAGCCTCATGTTGAAGTCTTGCTTTGGTAATGCTCGGACTGTAAATGTTTATGTTGCATCGCAATGGCGATATTTATACCATGCCGCTGAATAACGATCTATTGGTTAATCATAGACAATGAATAATAGTACGTGTCTGTATTGTCACTTTCGCAGCCACTATCTTTTGTAATGAGGCTAATTAATAATTTCACAAAGCATTGGACATGTTCCGCATGTTTTTGGACGTGTGTTGTTAATATAAAATTGTCACGTACGCGTGCAAGCGGAAACGATTCAGACCGGCATATTCAAATGAATTCCGGCGTTACAGGAAAAACAAGTAATGTTCCAAGGAAAAAAAGAACAACACTGTCATTTGTGTTGGGTATTTTAAGCTTTTGTTTTTCTTTATATGTAAAAAAATATTGTTAAATTGTTATCGGCACTGCTGAAGTTTGTGCATAAATTAAACACTGAATATACCGTAAGCATTATATATATAAAAAAAATTATTGTGTATATAAAAGGAAATACGATCTAGTAGTATTCATATTTAATTTGCTGTGACTTGTGAACAGAAATTAAGATACTTTCTCTCTGCGTTCATACAACTGCAAAAAAAAAATTGAAATTACTTTAACCGTTATTAGATCGGGGTATTAACGAGTCGCGTTCTTTTTTCGCCTGTAATCGGATAATACGTTGACAATGACTATCACGGGACGTATTACGGAAGGGAATACAAGGCGGATCCGAGCCCTACATGCTTCCAGGGAGGTTATACGGTAATACAACCTCCCTTCCTTCACTTTCTCTCTCTCTGTCTTTCTCTCTGGCACCCTCGTCAACTCATACCACTCACGCCATACCCCAACAATCGAAGCCCGTCGCTCGTTTGGTATTTAATCCCCTCTTCCTCCCTGTTGTCAGCCGATTTGATAACGCCTGGCAGCACCTTACACGAAAGAGGACGACAGGGCAGGGAAAAGGACTAAATGGAAAGAAAAGAGTTTGTGCCTCGTAAGAGCGTCTTTTGATTTATATCGTTGAGTCTACCGAATGACAGCAAACATCAATCATATGAATGGAGGTATCGACGAAAGGCATATGAGCCACCGTCAGCCGTGTATGCGAATCTCGCGTTCCAATTCGATAGGTCAGATGGAAGGCAAACATTTTTATGTTTCTCAGTTACTGGCCTTTTTCCCTTAATTTCACGACTCTGCCTTGTCATCTTAAATGAAACGTCTCGTAAAAACTGAGGAGCATCGTTATACAAAAATAAAAGAGCTCAATTACTAAGATACGAATTTATTTCTGTGTGTAATGAGCTCTCTTATTTGGGTATCACGTTTATTTGTTCATAAATTCATTAGAATTAAATTGTCCGGCTTGATTAAATGTAATATTTTTACGTAAGAAAAAGATCTATATATAAATTTAATGCGTTAAATTTTTTTACCTTTTAATTTTTCGTATCACGCTAAATATAATTCTCAATACACATAAATATTTTAATTTTTGCACAATTAACGAAAAAAAAGAATACATTATTAAAATTATGTTATTAAATCTAATACTTTGTATACAGTGTATACACACATACCATAAAATATGTATGTCATAGAACACAAAACGAATATTATGACGAGTACGAAATATCTTTTTTGATTTTCCAAATAAATTTAATCTTTATCATGGATCAATATTTAATTTTACATCTATATTTAAAGCTTTATAGAAAAATTAAATTTTCAGTTACGAGAGCGCAATTCTATTTCGTAATTATTTAAAAAAACAATTAATCCAATAAATAATGAATGTATCACAATCGTTAAACCTAACGAAAACATATTTAAAAATTGTGCTAGATTAATTATAACAATTATATGATAATTTTTCGCTGTTTTATAACTATTATAATATTTTATAAGAATATTAATATAATCAATACAATTTTAACAATAATTTCAACAAAAACACAATAAGAATGTAAAAAAAATGCTCAAAAAATGCATCAATAAATAACAATAATTTTGTTTCAGTAACGTAGTTTTTTTTCTTTTATGCATATATATTTTTGTATGTGTACGCGTATACATATATATATGTGTTTTTTCATAGCTTTATAGGCTTCGTTAGGTGGCGCATGCATTTTTTTCGGAAATACGCTTCGCAGCGTAGGATCATCTTCCGTGCGCGGCTGGCGCACGTGCGTGATTGGCAGAAATTCATTTCGCACGATTTACATGCCGCGCGGAAATTGCGTGTCTGGTGCGCGTATGCCACGAGACCCTTTGTTTAGATGGCAACGTTTGTCATCGGTTCTCTTGGCGTAGGTGAGTTGTCGTACGGTAGACAGTATGAGGGTAGGAGGATGACTCCAAGATAGACGCCGGAATATTGGGCACAGATGCAGGCAGACTGTGTCAAGATTACTTATGATCTTGATAATACTCAAAAGTTACATCGTAGATTACATGGCTTTCGTCCCACCCGAGCAGTGAATTTCAATATCACAACGACTTTCTTCTTTGGCAATAACACTCATTTGTTCTATGTCAATTTAAATTAACTATTCATCCAAATTGCAAATAACTGTTTTCAATTTCTCTTTATGTTTTTTTTATCTATTATTCTTCTTTGTTGTCACAAGCATTTGTAACTACAGATTGCTAATTAGTTATTAAACATTTTAAAAATAATTCGCAGTACAAACATAACAAACATAATAAAAAAAAACTATGATAGAAATCGGGTAAGAAGGTTTTTAATTGAATTAAACGGAGCGTTACATCCAGTTAAAAGTATTACAAAAATATTTTTAAGAGACGAATATTTCTCACATAAGCGCAACAATTGCACATGTGTGTGTATGCGCGCCGGTTGCACTATTCAGGCCACATGCATGAGGTCCGCGATGTTTGCCGATCAAACAGACTTTATAACGAGATGAACGCGTGCAGCCTGTTGACGGAAAATATTGAACGAACGTAAGCTCCCAGCATTGTCCTCGACAAAAGAGCGGCCAGTTTGTACGCGTCCAATGAAGGAACGCACCCCTCGCCGGCAGGTCGACCCCTCGTGATTCTTGGATCCAACATGAAACAGGTCTGTTCAAGCAGTATCGAGTGCGTCTGACATCGATTCGGGGAATATCAATTTAATAACCGGGACATTCGCTCGTGATTATTCGAGCGAAATTTTTCCGTGAAAATAGCTTACGAAAACATCGCATATATAAAAAAAAATATAGTTTTTCGATCATTTTTGTGCCTAAAAATTGTGTCTGCATCTTTTGAAATATTTACTGCATTTTGAATACAGTAAATAAATACAGCAAATATATATTTACTCTCAATAAGTCGTAGAAAAAGAGAGAAATTTGTTACAATAAAAAAAGCAATAAACATAGTAGGAATTTATTGCGCAAATATATCGACATAATAACTATGTTATTAACAGTTTTAATTAAATATCAACATGTGTGTAACTGAAAGACAATTACTAACTAGTCGAATCTAATAAACATCTGATACAATGACGACTATTAGGAGCGTGTGATGAACACTTGAGATAGAAATGCAAATTAATCGACGCAGTAATCGCAAGTGATCCATTCACCTGTGTCCATCCTTCTCCCACCAGCACTCAAACAGTGGCCTGGTAATGGGATAGCCCCGACCACAATACACCCTTCAGTGAGGCGGAAGAGAAACAAGGAAACAGCATTACCCGGGAAACGCGTCGGTAATCCCGACCGATCCAAGAACCATCGGTATCAATAGATGTATCAGCTTCAGTGTTACTATCATCGAAGTCAAGCTCTATCAGTGTTCGAGACGCCAATCGATAGTATAGACATTCGAATAGTGAATCGTGTGAAAAAGCAACGCGAAATCTCCGTTTGAATCGTCAATAAGCTTAAAACGTCAATCTTAGGCTGATATTTTGCAATATAATCAATTTACAATTAGGATAACAATCATAGCGCGAAACATGAAATTGTGCGTATTATCCCAATAGAGTAATTACATAGTCCATCGACATGCATACGACGAGATTATCATAGATTAATGAAGTGATCAGAACAAATTGGCCTGCGCGAACGATGCTGTTTCGGCCGGATAATTGGCACGCCGTATTATCCCAATTTCGCGGAAGTACATCGACACGAAAGATCGATTGTTCGCTCCTCGCTAATCAGGGAGCGTTAAGCTCAGGATCGCGTGAATTTCCACGAGGCTTCGGTCAGTTGCAGAGAAGGATGGTCACTTGAGATCCAAGGATTTAGGCGTGTGATGCTTGATGAAGAGGCTATTGCACTAAGTCTAACCATTGCACGTAGAAACGGCCGTTAGGAACGTCACTGGTGCTCCGTTAGGCGGCTTACGAGGCAGTTACCAGGCCGTTACCGTGTCGATGGTGCCACTTGTCTCGAGAGAGACTGCTACCTGCTTCAGCTTCACCCAGATGAATGACGCGATTTCGGCGGGGTATCCGGTTGCACTTAACCCATCAATCGTCTGATTGGCCTCGGGACAATGACTACGGACACTGATAGTATTCTCCTGTATTTCACTGTGTCTCGCCAGGTTATTCCTATCTTTATCTTTTTCGATAAGTACATAAAATTACATTTAAAAGTAATATATTTTCTTAGCCCCAAACGACACTACGGAATGCAGTACCTCATAATACTTGTCCAATTCTTTTTGAGCCAAATTTTGACGAAAATTTAGTAAGAATATTTATTGCCGATTATAGTCTTTATTATACCAATTTAATTTATTGCACATTGATTTTTTTACGGTATTGTTGGATATCTTGTTGAAAAATTTCTGACCTGCACCGAGCGTATTGTGCATTGAGACATGCGGAGATGCAAGGAGGTAAATGAAAAAGAACGAGGAAATAAACGGCGCCTTAGGCGCGTCGTCGACTGCTGTTCTTCGTAGATAAAATAGACCAGGCCATCCAAGAGTAAGATAGATGTAGCTGGTCGAGCAATGCGAGGGATCGGCGCCAAAGAGCTCCTTAAATCACGAGTAATCATTTCTGACCAATCGGCGTACAAGCTTCAAAGATCGTAGTGCGGTAATTTACTGGTGAGCGGATTTCTTCGCCCTCTTCACGGACCGCCAAAAACAATTTAAAGCGATCTTTCGTACGCCACACTTTTTGTGTTTTATCATGTGTATTTAGACAAGCAGAAAGTTGTAGAGATTTTTTAAAATTTTGATATATTATGAGAAATATATATTGTATATAAATTTATTGTATCTAAAAAGGCCAAACACGTTTCGACTAGTTTCATCTTCAGTGAAGAAAATTAAATTACGTTAGTCTTTAATAATTAATAATTGAAAATTTTGTTGTGACGCCAAGTGATAGTCTTCTGCGAGCACTATGAGGAATCAATCATAGATATATAAAAATATTTATTTATCCGTCGTAAATATGTGTATTCGTAACGTGTTGTTAACAGATTAGCTAGAGATGAATAAAAATAGATATATCGTATTCAACCACGGTGCTCGTTATACGATCGACATTATTTGCTTAGGGAATTGCGGTCTTCCGTCACATTGAATAACCTACTTCGTTACACGCGACAACGTTAGCTGCGTCATCGATACCGCAGTGCGTCTCGTGTGCCCCCTTTTATCCCGGCTAGGTTACTATCGTTTAATCCATTTTGCCCCCCCCCCCGTATTCTTTTTTTCGAGATCACGAAACAATCTCTGTCGCGATAAAACGATGGATCTCTGCAGGTCGCGGCGCGTATGGTATCGGCTCCATCTCCCTCCCCTTTTGCCTTCGTCTACTTTTATCCGCGTCTCCGTCTCGGTTCTCCTCTTTACCGCGAATAGTATCTCTCAACCAGAGACGATTTTTCGCCGGAAGGAACGAATCTAGCACCGACCGTGCGCTACCGCCTTGAATTTCCACAGCGCACAGTCGATCCGGCTCCCGGCGAAAATGGAAAGACGAAACTTTATTTGCGTCTATATCTAGAGACGTCGCCAAGATTCGAAATCCTGAAGTTGAATTTCGCATACCTATGATCGACGCGCCCATACGGTGCGCCTAATTAATCTTTGATACTTTTGCATTTAACTAATTGACGATATCGTTGCATTAGAAATAATCAAATTTAAAATAATCAAATAATAATCAAATTGAAGTCGTAAAATTATTCATTTATTTTGGCAGAATAATGAATAATGAATAAATCTAAAAGTATTTTAGATTTAAAGTATTATAAATTATTAATTAATAATTATAATTAACGCGATATTGACATATTTATAACGTGTTATTAATTACAGTGGATAACATTTCAAATAGAAGCCGTCAAGGCAAAACATACTTTTCAGCAATTTACATATACATCGGTGATTTTGACGTTTTACATTCGTCCCAATGACTTGACTTTTTGGTTACATCAAGGTAATGAACTCGGCCGAGCTATCATGGACGATATTATGACGGCGGCTTAAAATAAGCAGAAAGTTGGACCGACTAAAGCGGAAGTATTGTAATTATGCTAATAGCCTTGGCGTTCAAACGGCTTGTGATGTGGTCTAGTGCCGGATTCGTTCAGGTCGGTCGATCAAACCAACTTTTCCTTCTACTTATTAATATTACCTGGCCCGCAATCATCTCTCTTATTCCCTTGCTTTGCTTCTCTTACTAACCGATCTCTGTGGTCCGTCTTTATCTACTTCGTTTTCAATTTTTTTTATCCTCTTCAATATATCCCATTGCGCAATTCCCGAAGTAAAAATCTTTAGCATTTCTTCATTACTTATGGCTCGGCCGTAAAGTTACCGCTGACAGAAAGTATAAGGAGTTCGTCAAGAGAACTGATAGAGGAAAGAGATACACGTGGGACGTTAAATCTCTTATCGAAATGAAAAATCTACTGTGCGCGTTTAACCTAATGTAGAGAATAAAAATTTCTTTGAACGATAATATACACTCAGAGAAAAGTTTCTTTAAAAGAAATTTGTTTGAATCAAAGAAATTTGTGTTATATGATTACAGAAAAGTTTCTTTGATTTGAAGAAATTTTTTGGTTGTTCCTTTTATTAGAATTAAAGAATCAGTTTGGTTGTGCAACTCAAAATCTTCTTTTAAATGAAAGAAATATATTTTTGAAAAGCAGAACAACTAATTTTTTTCTCACATTTCTATCATTGCTTTCTTTGAATTAAAAAAAAAATATTTGTTTAAAAAGCAAATTATTTAAACAATTAATTTATTTACTAAAAAGTCTAATAACGTTATTTCTCGAAATCAAAAAATCAAATAAATTTTTATTATCCTTAAAGATAACTTTTCATTTAAACTTAAAAAATCAAGAAACGATTTCAATGTAAACATAATTTTTCTCTTGTGTAAAACAAATGCTCTCAAATTTTATTGAATCTAGATATTCAAGTGCGCGTATTAAGAGACAGAGACAATGAAAAATTGTTATCGAGAGAAAATCGATTTTAATCTTTGTCCATATCCTTGATTGAAAGAAACCTGTATAGTGCGCCGCGGTGTCAGGAATATCATATGTATAACAAACTTGATCATTTGCGGTATTCGTGATTGAAAGTAAACTGCGTAATGTAGTGTCAGGAATATCTCGTATTCAACAAATGCACGTACGGATTAAGTCTTTGAGAGCGATATATCATTAGGGACTGTTTACGAGAATGCTGCAATATTAACGAACACACATCGTAGCGAATGTAACTACGAACGCAACGGCAAAGCCGCAGTTGGCATAGTAAACAACCGACGTAACGCCGTATTTATTTACTGTATTACTTACATTGCATTGCGTACTCCCGCCTTCTCGTTATTCCTGTTACCCTGCTATATGCTGTGGCTCGCTCATTAATAGTACCGCAGAGTTACTTTTGCACGTAGATCTCAAATTTCGTGCGTAAACTTGGATCCAAGCTTAAGCTTTCGAATATACGAATATTATTTTATAAATAACGATAAATGTTAATGTTCTCTTATTAGTTCTCTTATGCAGTGAGAGAAGTGCAATTATTATAACTTTACAAAAATTTTTGAATCAGCAGTAGTATATCATATCCTAATAGTTTTTGTTCTCGACGCAGGTAAAATTATATAAGATCTACATGACGAGAAAGCAATTTGGAAAGTGAAATGCAATTACCATTAATTTTTGTAATTTCAAATAAGAGAGATAAGGTAGATTTTATAATTTTGCAATTTTGATTAGTGATTTTCCGACAAATATGCGCAAAGGCAATTTATGGAAAGAAGCGCCAACAGAAGCATAATTGTGACCTCCGATTTAATAAACGGTTTTATCGACGAGATAATACCGCGTTGCAACTTTCACTTTGTTTGTCTGCTGCAATTTTAACGATGGCATAAATAAACGATCATTTTCAACGCGCGGCACATTACAAACAATAGGCGGTGCCTATCTACGCCCCCCGCGATGAATCTCTATATATAAATATATTCAAGAACTTGCGAAGAGCGAAATATCGTTGCAGTCTTGTGTCTCTCCGCCGAAGCTCCGAGGGAGGATATTATCTAAAGCCAGTCTGCAACCGTCTATCGAGCTGTACGTCTCGCTCGGTGCTCCATCGAATCTCGCGGATCTCCAGACGGCGCGGGGTGGAACGGGCGGTAAGGTCGGATCGGATGGGGGTGATCGGTGCGGAGTAAGTAGAGGAAAGAAGTCTGGATCCAAAGGAATATTTATCGAGTGGATATTGAAATTGATGGTCGCTACCTCAGACATGCTAATCCGACGAGCGAACGGATTTCTGATAACGCCCGGCGACGGGCAAGAAATAACAGAAGGGTAATTCAAATCGAAGACGCGCCGCCGGCGAGATTACTTATGAGGTTTACTTATGAGGCACCGTGGAAAAACGCCGTTCCCCCGCCCCTCCCACCCCCCCCGTCTTTCCCTTGCGTAATCTCTGAGGGAAAGACATTCTGCCGAAATCAGGAATCCGCCGCGAGCGAACGAATGTCGCAAGACGAGAGTTTGTCAAAGGGATATATAGTAAAATATGAATTTTAGCCGCAGACACAATTGGAAGCCAGGATAAAATGCAACGGTAGTTTCCGTTCCCGATTTCTTATTTCTTAATTGATTCGAATGTATATCGCAATTATTTTCAGATGCGACACAATATGGAATTTTCACGTGGAAAACTGCGTTTGATACTATTGTATTAATTACGTATATTAATTACGATCTACTGACAGAAACGGTGTCCAGAAATTGCCTCCTAGCGATAACGATAATGCGCGATTTCCAGTAGGCTCGCGGGGTTGCCTCATTAAAAGTACATAATAATCGTTCATTCGGCCACGGGCGGGTTGCGCGTAAATGCTCGGAATGGTTTTTATCGCGAAAACGGAGAAACGCGGCGGCGCGAGTCCGGTTTTCTCTCTTCACAAAAGAATAATATTTCCGTACGGCCATTACACTTACCGGAATAGAGAGAAGGGTGCGTTGTGATAACCAGCAGCCACCCGGTTAACGCGGCCGATGCAAAGACGGTGGGCAACGAGAGGCGGCAAAAAGGTTATAAAAATTCAATTAACTTGGCAATTTTAATTAATTCCGTATTTATATGACGCGATAAACAGAAACTGCCCCCCGCGCGGCAGTTTCGTTTAATCCCCCCTATTGTGCGACGGCACCGGCGGCCGCGGTAGATGCGCAAACCCGATTTTCACGCGGCACGCTTCATTCTGCCCTTTCCGCTTCCGCCGCTGATTCCAATTGCCGTTTGCTCGTTTGCAAAGGGCAAAAACGAGAGATAAAGATACCAGGCTCACATCTTTCATTGCCATTTGTAATTGTTTCTGTCTCGTTTCGGAAAGTTCATGTGCCATTGTCGGAAAAATCGGAAGTAGTCACTGAAATTAGATACAGCGCATGCAAACGCGCGCGTTTGAGAAACGCATTGTCCGGTACGCGAAAATTGTGTAGTTATTTTATTAATAGTGTGAGAAAAATCTATAAAAGTCGTGCATATAATGACCAGCAGAGATAGCGTTTTCAAATATTTACAAGATTTCAAATATTTAAATGCGGAAAAAGTGTGAGACAGAGACGAGAGAGAGAAAGAGAGAGAGAGAATCTTGTTAGCCCGTTCTTTTACGTGGGACGTGAAATTTCAGCGTAAACTTGAAAGTCTCGTCGACCGTAAGTACCGCGTGCACGCGGGTACGGATTTAAATTCGGGCACCGCAAAAATTTCAGATCGCACGGGAAGGCTTGATGGCTCGGGTCGCGGCCCGTCGATGCGAGTGGAGTTTTGCGGCTGGTTGCAGGATTGGCTGGTTAATTTCACACTCCCATGATTATATAGGCGAGATAGAGAACATTTATATTCGCGCGCGCGGAGAGTCGAGGGTGTCTGATTGGGTCCGATATTCCGGGAATAAAAAAGTTTGAAGCACCACGGAGCAACGCCGCGCTCACTCGTCGTTCGCCTCTCCTCACACACACACACACACACATACACATACACACACACACACACATTCTCTCTTTTTCTCTCTTCATCGTTTCTCTTCTCGCCAGCTGGTTGTCCCTGTTCCACGTCGTTCGCCCCCGAACTCCCTCACGAAAGCGTATGGATATCCAGGAACGTAAATGTATAGACGTAATGCCGCTGTTCGCCGAATCGAAATGTTCGATCATACGCGAGATTGGCTCATTCTTTACCTTCTTGCGGCGTTCTATTTTTCGTTGGGTCAATGAGAATAGGTGTGTACTAGTGGTACTTTGATCGCCGAAGAAAAAATGGATCGAACGCATCGAAAGAAATCTTGCGAAAGTTAATTTGTGACCTTTCACAAGTTTCCGAGCAGATGCTTCCAAGTGGATGATTGTCGCCATTTAACTCCTGAAAGAGACTGTCTTTTAGATAAAATATATGACAAGCATAGAGTTGACAGATATAAGATTATAAATAATTGATGTTGTTATAATTAATAATTATTATTTTTAATAATTTCGTAATTTTGCTTTTCTTTTGAAACAATTGCTGTTTTTAATAATTTCATGATAAAATTGTTTAATTTATTATGAAACGAGAGATTTTAGGTATTAAATACTTAACGGAAGTTTAACAAGCATATACTAAATTATTACATTCTAACATTATATTTGTTTTTGCATTTTGATTAAGCAATTGGCGATATTATACGTAAAAATCCATATCGTGAAACACGCCTTAATCAAGTGAGATCTAAGATAATGCCCATATTATCTGTTTTATAGCTCATAGACTCATAATCTGCAGCGATATAATTACCTTTAATGGCATTTTAAGTACTACTGCTACGTAATGAAAGCATTGTTAAAAGGTTTTGTAGCGATTAACGTTATGTAACAATGCATCAAATATTTTTGAATGATAATATTAAAAAAATTTTTTTAATGACTTAAAGATAATTGTATATTTTGTTAATAAGAGGCATGAAACAAAATTGGAAGTTACAAATACAAAAAACAAATGTACAAATCTTTACATCTTTTTGATGTACATATTATACTATTTTTTCTTTTTTTAGACACTTGATAAAACTTTTTCTTTATCTCCGAACATTCGCGCTGATGCATCCTCGCTCGCGGCCGAACGCGATAGCCTGTAATCGCGAAAATTTGGAAAAGAGATTCAGTGGACCATTGTAAAACGAACAGTGGTTGGGGATGGGGAGGAAGAGGGGAAAAGGTGAGAGCGAATGGGTGGTAATCTGTAGCAAAAATGCGACTCGCGCGGGACTCGTTTCGAACGGTCGGACTACGCTGGCCGCTTTTAGTGTGAAATGAATGCTTGTAATTACGAAGGGGTCGCAAGGCGGGAGAGACGGGGAAGGGGTCAGCAACCAGGGGTGGTAGGTGGAGGCGTTGGTGGAACTGGTCGGGATAGAGGATGGGGGTAACGGAACGGTTCGCTAAAGCCGCACACGCCGGTCCACAATGATAGACTGTACCGGCCACTTGATCGGTCAGTTCATCGGTGTTGGTTCGGCGCAGCACGCTACCCATCCTATCATAATGTCCACTAATTGTAATAGCCACCCTCTGTCCGTCGGCCGTCCGCCCTGTCGAAGATAAAGGGACAGGCGAAGCGAAATGTACGTAGCCTTGCGAGAGCAATGCGCGGGCAGCGCGATTGCCGTTGTATCTCGGATGAAGGAACCGATAAATAACAAGGGGAGTTAGGGAAAAAAAAGGTTAGATCGATTAGAGTCGTTTCCCGGAATTTCTTCTGGTCGAGCTTTAGTCCCTCGTAACAATATAAATGCAACCGTGCGTTCTACTTAGTCTCTTTAAATTACAGGTGAGCCGCACTGCAGTTCGTACCATCCATATCCGCTGCGCGACGCGTCCGTCGGACGCGTGTGGTACGAGTAATAAAAGTAAGTACAGCACCTTTTTAATTCGGCTTGAAGCAATAATGCATAGGTATAGATTCCATTGAGCTACATCTCGCATTTAAATATTCACGCGTAATGTATATTTCAAAATCGTAAATGTAAAGAATATATAATATCTGGATTATAAAAATAATTATTATTTGATTACTTAAATCCAATGACTTGAATTATCCGGATAACTCAAGTCATGTAGCCTAAATTCTTTTTTACACATAAGTTTAAAGTTATATATCCGTAAAAGGTATCTTTTGACAATTTTTTTGTCAATTAATGACATTTTTGATAAGAAGTATCGTTACATATGTAAAATTGCCGAGCACTGTAAAAATGTTACCATCGCCAAGTAAATACACGGAAGTCTCTTGTTATTTAAACGAGGCGCAAGTTCTGTTTCGCGTATGCGAAGATATTCATTCACGATCCGTGAATAAATATTCCGACTTCGAGTGACGGCAGCCGGCAGCGGCTGGTGTCGATCGTACGATGAATTGATACCTTCATAAAAGATCAATAGCTAGCGCAGAGCTTACACGCGTATCTATCGTCTCTCGCGTATTGTGAATTGCCGTGAAGTGAAGAAGTGGGGGGGGGAGGGAGCGAGGGAAGGGGGAGCAACATCTATCATCATATTGCAACATCATCCGCCACATAAAGCCTCTCGTCATGTTCTTTTCAAAGTCGACGCAAAATCTGCGCTGTTACACGGATGCCCGACGTGTACAGATTTTATTAAAGGCGCAATCATGCTCGCACGACAGCGAGTCGATCGTGTCGCAATATCTTCTCAATATGACAGTATTCTATCGTAATTGCAGACATCGCAAACGTGCAATGAACACGAGTGATACTGATATATTTACGCGAAATAAATTTATCCGAACAACGCGACCAAAAAAAAATTGTTATTGCTGAAGAAATGTAATTTTATAATATTTTCATCTCGCTTGTTGCAACAATACTTTTCTTTACCATTGTTTTTACCACGAACGTGATATGAGAAATATCACAGCGAGAGATGATTGGATCTTTCGTTCGGTTAAGTTCATGTTTTACTTTGTTTCCCGACGCTGCAGCATCGCTTTCCCGGGCGAAGCGTCTCCCCGCAATCGACTCGCGGCTACATTAATTTAGTGATTCGGGGTAATATATTTCGGAGTTTGCCAGCTGAAACAGCTTTATACGCCAGATTTAATTAATAATCTAGATTAGATATATGACTCGTGTTATATACGCGGCGAAGCGTTCTTAGTTGGCAGATTCGGCCTCGACTGTAATTTCGCCAGTAATTGGACCGATACGGAAAACTTGCTTCTGCACCTAATCGGTTGCCGATTGCGAAACTTGCGCCAAATTAACTCTGTATATACCAGATACATGTTACAACATAGTTACTATTTATAAGGTATGTTACTTTCGAACAATGAAGCACTTTATAAGAGACCAAATTTTTGCTAATATATTATCATGGTTTTCAATTTATTTCTAATAATTTTTTAATCTTATTTTGATTTAAAAGTTAAGAAAAAAGCATTGAGAGATAAAGAAAATAAAAATAGTAAATAAATATTCTAAGAGGAAACAGATCTTTTTCTCGTATTATTCTTTTATACGAGTAACGATTATATAAATATTTATTTTTAATGAAAAATACAAATCTGTAATCTGTTTATGAAGAGAAGGCAAAATCTTGTAAAAGGTAATTAAAAAATGTTACAACAGTTTCTACCTTGTGCCTTTAAGCATAAATAAAACGACGTTGTTCATGGGAATTCATTAACTACGCCGAGAATAATTACGATTGTCAAGTCGAGATGTAACGAGATCTCAGACGAGCATAATTATGGCTATCAGATTCGGAGCTAATAGCTCTGCATCACCCCAAACGCGGAGTATTGTTGCCATCTCCCTCATTGCCTCGGGGCTCTCTGCGTAATTACCATTACCCACAAACCGATAGCTACCGTGCTTATCATATTCTGTGGCAATAACAGCATTGATACAGCTACCACGCCGTGATTGCATTCGATTCGAGACGGTGTTCCGCGCAATCGGAAATTCAGTTAAGAAAAGTCAAGTGAGAAACCAAGATGGTGAAGATGGATTGGCTCCGTACATCTAATAGAAAGTACCAAGTTAATGCGGTCAATTGGTATAAAGGAAAGATAACTCTAAATTGGACTCGTCAAATTTTGATAGAGGCCAAAATGGCATTAATAAATTTTCCGCTTACTTTCGTAGCGTCATCTCTTTATTACCCGCGTCTAACCGTGCCGCGTATTTACTTCTCGCTTAATATTCTATGCTTTCATGAGACGAGAGACCGCTTTACGACCGCCGCGAAGTACCGTATAATGCAGTTTTAAGCCGCGACTTGTGAGCCCCGGGGACCAATGATAAACTGCCAACAATAATAACGCTTTATACACGATGCGGTTGAATACACGCTGGAAAATGCATTATTATCCTATGCATGATTCCTAGATCAAAGTAAAAGTGCATTGCATCTAATTGCAAGTTGCGAATACGCGGGACTGCATTGTTGTTTTAAATTTTGTTATAATAATGATCCTCGCGATTTCCATGAACAATCTTTACGTTGTACATACTGTTAGTCGTTGCATTCTTTTACAATTACCAAGATTATGAATCTCTTGTACTTTAATTGACGTAGCATTATTACTACATAATATTATCAGAGACAACGGTATAAAAAAATTCTAGAGAAATATATCATTTTCTCTTCAGCGTCTCTCAAGGCGCAAATTGCAATTCTCCGAAAAAACATTAGCCGTAAGTACGAAGGAGATTGGTTTTTTAAAGAAATTTACAATCCAGCGGGATGGCGCGTCCAAGACGTACCATTCTCTTGGCGCTGCCTCAACGCTGATACGCCGAAAGAAGAGTTTCTCGGAGAGGAATAGGGAAAAATGCGATAAACAAAGGAATAGCGAGAGGGAAGAAGGGGGAAAATGAAAGGACGTTTGTCGCGAACGAAAAGCTGAACGAAAGCAGGAAGAAAAAAAATTAATTTCGAATAGTCGTCGTCGCTGCGTCAGACAAGATTCTGATTCGATCTACTCTGCGAAGGGACGGTAGAGGCGAACGAATATACTCGAAAATCCCATGGTGATATGCAGAGAATGAAATGAAGTCGGAAACCTCGTAAGCCCCTTACGCTGACGCAATGCGTATCGGTTACGAATCAATATTTAATCAACGCGTAACGCGCTTCTCCGTATGCCATATTTCTCTTTAAGCCTGTCTCATCCTCGTGATTTTTTATTTCGAATGTTAATTTAGCTGAGAGAGATAGGGGAAAATGGATGACAAATCAGGCGACGATATCCATTCGAAGGCAAGGAATATTTCAAGGAAACGAAGAGTATCGGAATAGAGGAAAGAATTTTACAGTAAATACGCGAGACGCGGAACGGACATGATTTAATTAAAACGCGGTTTCGTGGCGAAAGAATAATGAATCTTATCGCGCAACGAATGTATGCGTTTCTTTGTCTATCGCGGATTCATCTCGTATTTTCGTTTGCGCAGTATTCGTTCCTCTTCGATTTCTCGTTTTTTCCATTCGTTTAATCTTCGCCAATTTCTTCGAGAACACGGTTTTACTCGCGTCCTTGCTCTCGTTCTCTCTCTCTTTCTTTCTCCCTCCGCAGCATTCTCCGTCGCGTGGGAACCAAACGTGAACTCTTGTCACGAACACGTGCGCGCGCCACAACACGGCCCGCCGGAAATGACGTAATAATTAATGGACTCGTATCAATTAGCGGGCGCCTACGCGCGCTCGCCGGTCGCTAGTTTTAAATCGGTTCATGCCACGCCGCAAATCTCTGGATCTCACCTCTCCCACCCTCTTCTCGCGTACGCGAGCTGCACCTATTAATTACGAGGGGGTCCATCAATTTGGCACATTAACGTATCGCCGGTGCAGATGTCGCGCTCACGCTAAACCGCGTCGCCATATGCGGCGAAAAATGTCGTTTTGTACTACGCGGCCCGTGCGGCCGTTTTTAAAATTTCTCTTTGGAGCAAAAGCGATTATTATCGACATTTAATATCGCGGGACGTCACGCGCTCACCGTCAATGATCCCGTATCCTCCAATGCGAACTTTGAACGGTCATTTAGCTTAACGCCATTGGCAATATATTCTGAGGGGTGTGTTTCCCAGGCTTTTTGAAATTTCCTTCTAGCAGTATAACGTGCGCGCATATGTCACGATTATAATTCACGCGCTGTACGGATAGGATCGAGTGACAAAACAACGTGCCAAAAACGAAGGTGGAAGAGCGAAACCAAAACGCCACAGCTGGCACGTGAGCGGGTACCGTCGCACCATTATTTATAGGGTTTACGGGATTTGGTCCACCGCAAAGGCAACGGCGCCAGGCGCTGCGTCCTTGAGGGCCCCAGCTCGCAAATCGAGGGTGTTGCCAAGTGGAAACTGAGAAGACGTTACTGTTTACTATCTCACCGCGAAGACCCAGTCGGTCCTCTGGAGCATACGTTTGCTTATATTGTTGGCCCGTGGTCGCATTCTCTGGTCGCATCATCCTACCCCTTAAACAATGAGTTCCATATACCGAATGCTCCTCCCGGGAAGTTAACGACTGTCTGCTTAAGATAATGCAAGCATCTGGAAGCACTGTAGCTCGTAATGAAGGTACACGGACATTGGTCGCGCAATAATGTCGTGGAAATGCCGGGGAAAGTGTTCATAATTTCATTTATTCACCAAAACAATCTTTACTTTCCAATTGAAAAATGTCAGCTTGTAATTAAAAATTAGTTACTAATTTCTTCTCGGTAGAAGTGTATACTTTTTTTTTAGTGGGCAAATTTAATTGCTGCGCGTATAACGTCCAATTTTTTTTTATCTAAATAAAATAAAATTTTTAATCAATTATTAAACTTGTTTAACTTAGGCTATTTAAACGTAACGTATCGAGAGAAAAGAATGATAAAAGAAATACAAAATTCAACGAGATATTCAGCACTGGACAATGAAAGGAGAATAGATAAACGTTTGTCTCAGACGCGATATTCGACGTAAATTCCCAGACGACGACCAATTTGCAGAAATAAAGTTCGGGCGGCCATTGTTTGCCGGATCTCGCGCACACGCGGAGCCAGCAAGACCCTCACGCTTTTTCCGCTCCATACATCTTACGGGAGTGCGTCTGGTGTCGTACCGTTACCTTTCCTTTGGACCCTTCGAGACGGAAACCCTTCTCCGTTTGACGTATCTCGTTTAAGCTCGAAATCCGCTTGTTTATACAAACTAAGGTATACCGACGGTGAGAGAAATGGAAATAGCAACAGGGAGAAACAGAGGAGAAGACAAACGCTAGGGAAAAATTTTTCTATAGACGCTTCATACAATTTCATCCCTAACCGACAAACTTTTCTTTTTAGCTTGACAAGCTTCTTATTGCGAGAGACAATTCCAACAACTGACGTTCTTTCCCAACCTGCGTGCTCGTCTACTCTTATTTTCTTCTTTCCCCTTGTAGCTTGCACTTTATCTAGCTCCTGCCTTCTTAGTTTTCTTTTTCACACTCTCTTCTCGTGTGCGCGTGTGTGTGATCTACGAGCGACCCTCTTAGACTTTTGCGTCTCACTCTCACTCTTTTCGAGGTGGTCTCAACATCGAGATCCTCGTAAATCATAGATATTTGGCGAATATTTCTTTCTCTCGAATACGTCGCGTTTGTTCTAGCAATATACACTTTATATCTTTACATTCTTATATAACTGTGTAATAATATCCTTTTATATACTAATATCGGATAAAGGAGCGATCCTAAACATATATATTTGCAAATTACATGTAAAAGAAACGACGCTGTGCTTAAAGTTTTGCTTTGTTACTCTCACGTTGCTACTCTCGGATTGCCACGAGTGCTTTTCGATGAGTCCGTGATCGTTTCAGTCTGTCGCATTCAGCATGCACTGACCTGTATGCCAAGTTTGTTTTACGAGACATTCAGAAGTACGTAGCAGTCGATTTGCATTTATATTAGTGCTCGCCGAAGCGTAAGTCTTAGACCATTGTTCGTTCCAACCCCGTCAATTTGAGCGGTACCCGTGACCCCCCTCGGGACCAGAGCACCCCCCTCAAAACTTTAAACTCTCCCGAGACTCCGTGTGTTTAATCGCATGGAATGAGCGCTCGTAGGTATGAGAATACAATGTTGCATCGAAGCGCAGCGTCCGATCCGCGGGGATTAAAAGTCGATCGTCCAGCACGCGAGTTGCGATAGGGTACGTGTTAATACGCCAGCTGACGTTAATACGCACGCCCGTGACGCCTTCTGCGTCTCATATATAATTCGATCTGGTAGCAATAAATGAGACGGACAAACCATCCATGAAATAGGCTCGGTCATATCTGGCGACTGGTGGCTCTTGGCGCGAAGCGAGCTTAATTCTCTAAAGGGAAATTGACACCAGATTTATGAGACATTCTGTCATTCCCGCGAGCGCGCTATCATATTTTCAAATAAAATTTTCAAAATTTATTTCACATTTGCGCCTTAGGCTCGTATTCTTAATTTAAAGTTATTGCTTTTATTTCTTACATTAACAGGAATGTATATTGCTTGCAACAATATTTATTTATTTTGCGTATAGTTATTTATATATGTACTTTATGAAACATTTGATATTTCTGTTTAATTATTTCATTTATACGACATAACAAAATTAAATTTTTCAAACACATCCCTGATCGTAATTATTTACATTATAATGTAACGTATACTAAGAAAAAAATATTGTTGATTTGACTACATTTTTCAACTTGATTAAATTTCTTCAGTTCAAGTATTTATGTAGTTAAGTTAAATATATAAATGTTTAAACTGAAATTCAAGTATTTTATGCATTTTGAGTCAAAGTCATAAATAAAATTGAACTAAAAAGAATTAATTTAATTGAAAAATTTAGTCAAATTAACACCTTTTTTTTCAGAGTACACGTACAATCTTGATCAAAAATAATTAGTTGTTTAAAGTTTGGCGCAACTCGAATACGCAGTCAATGGCGAAAACATTTGCCGAAACGAACGAAATAGATGGTGCTGATTTAATGAACTTCAACGCCAGATTCCATAGACGGCTGTGCAGCAATGTCCGCGATAATCAGGCTTAAGTTCATTGACACGAACGCGAAACTATTTGATGGCCGGACAGACTGATTGGTCGATCTAATTATCGAGACCGATTATAGGCCCAAAATGCGAGCGCGTTCGTCGTTTCTCATCAGTGAAACACGATAAATGCCAAACGTGATCGCAACTATTTTCGCCCAAAACTTTCGCGAGAAGTTCCCAGAGAGCGCAGAAGGAATTTCCTTCGTTTTTCGCAAAATACTTCTACAACTAAGCAGCCTTCAAGAATCAAATGAATTACTTTAAAACGGAATCGTAATATATACAGGACGCATTTAAATGAAATCTAAATGTTACAACTTTATTCAAGTTTTTAATTACTCGTAGAATGTCGCAAAGTTTTCGTCTCGAAATACACAGAAAAAGAAGAATTAGTATTAAATCAACAATTGATAACATAAAGAAAATTTTTCTTTTTGTGTAAGCAAATTATTTCTAAGATTATAAATTTTTTCAAGAAGCTTTTATATTCTTGCTTGAAACAATGAACTGTTGATTTGATACTAATATTTTTTCTGTGTACCCACGAAATATTTTACCCTACGCAAACTGCCATACGTACTCCTGCGATTGCGCTTACTACCTAATTAAGGGCGCGTGAAAATGATACTTTTTTCGCGCTTATCAGATCGCAGATATACGAGACAGCTCATTAATTACCGTCGCAACGGCACGGCCGCGGCCGCGCTGGGTACGTCGGCCTCGAGGTGGAAATGGGATAGCATTTTTCCCCAGGGCTTATCCGGCATCACAAAATTCGTCACGAATGAAGCCGGACGATTTAATTCCGCGGTCTGGTTTCTGCGATCAGCGTACGCGGGCGGCGGCTGCGCGATTGCACATATCGCCGAGAAACATTCACCGGTGTCCGGCGTGCACGCTCTACTAAAGTTTTTCTTCCCGTCGCGCGCCGCGCCGCACAGATGCGAAGGAAAAATCCTATCCGCCCGTATGAATATTCAGAGAGTTGCGATAAATAAAATTATGCAGCCCGTGCTTGCCTAGCCCGTGGTTCGCTGCCCGGGCGATCGCGTCTCGCGCGTGTACCGGGGCTCTTTGTATGCAAGCTGTAGAGTCTACGGAGGTAAGCGCGATAAAATTAGCGTGTCCTAGATTACGGGTAAATGCGAAAAACTTCGGGTAACTATGGCCCGAATCTATGGGGACGCGCGCGCGCGCGCGTTCATTAAATACCGTTTCGCGTTAAAACCGTAGGGTATTGGTGAATAAAAAAAATAAGCGCGTTACCGACGGTGCCGGTTGTTTATCTTTCGACGACTGCAAGTTGTCGAAACGTCTGTAGACAAATATTTATCTTGAACGACAGTGTAATGATTATTTACATAGATAAATGACAATAGAGCAATTACCGTTGTGAATGAGCGAGTAGTTGCATAGATAAATTATTAGGCGAGCGCATAAAGAGACTGCATCTGCATAGATAAATGTGGAATAATTATTTGCGCCAATAAATTCGCAACTTCTACGTTATGCACTACTTACGATTGCAAATGAAAGTAATCTAAGAACTGCTTCTCGCAAGAATAACCAAACGGCCGTAGATATCTTTTTCAAAGAGACATAAAAGGTATTTTAAAAAATACTTTTGCGCTAAGTTAATTTTAATAAAAGGCGGAAAGGAGGAAAGAGAGGAGTGGTACGAAAGAAGGTGAAATAAGAAAAGTAGTTAAAATAAGTATCTTTTTATAGCACAACAAGTAATAAATGATTATGCTCAAAGAAAGTCTGCCGCGCAGACAATCGCGCGCACAGCGATTTATCCCTTTGTCGTTTTCCCAGGGGTTTTACCACAATTGAATATCTATTCTCGAGCCATTATACGCTATGATCGTTCGCCTGGCGTGCAACATAATTTAATGCCGGGCGTGTTGAAAGCATATTCAAGAAGTCGACGTAGTCATCTGGCGACGCGAACAGATATTAATTTAGGTAGCATAAGTGAGGTACATACCGCGAGCTAGGTGCTACGTAATATTTAAGCTGAGTGCTCGAGGCCGCGTTTCGCTTTTATGTACGGGGGAGAGATGTGCGGCGTGCTAAGCTTGTCCACGACCAACCCCTCGCCCTCGCCGCAACCAGCTGAATTAATCGCGGCGCCCTGCGAAAATAATTATTGCTCGTCCCTTGCGTCGCGTGTACGGCGCGATAATTAACGTTTACACGTCGCATCGCTCTTTTAAGCGTTCAAGGCGCACGTTTCTCCCGGAGAAAGAGAGAGAGAGAGTTAACAATAACGTCGCCGCGAACAAAGTCAAGGAGGCCATGTTATTTATTCTTTTTTCTTTCTTTCCTTCTTTCAGCGAAGTGTAATCCATTTTTTTTCTTGGAGAAAATAATTATTTATTTTATTTATCACTTATTTTCATAGAAGATACTTATTTCTACCCTCTTTCGTACTGCCGTGTTTATTAAAGTTTAACTTCAAGGTAGAAGTATTTTTTATACCTTTTATGTCTTTTGTGAAAGATCTATTCTTTTACGGCTGTTTGGTTATTCTCGCGAGAGGTGCAGCGTTCTTAAACTCTCATTTGCAATTAAAACTGCGAAACTTCATTTAACGCGTAGCAAACGTATGTTTTGGCCGGTCGCAGTTTACTTGGATTGCCGTAACGAAGCACCAAGTAAGTGCAATTCACTTCAGGTGACGGAGCGTGCTTAGAATTCGACCACACTCGACCAACTCCTCCAATCCGGCTTGCTAAACTCCGAGATTTTTGACCTCCCGGGTCAACGACACCCGCCGTCCGTCGAACGATTCGATCTCGTGATTTAGTTCGAATCCCACCACACCCCCTCCACGCCTTTGCCCTCACCTACCATGACTAATCTAGGTTTCCGTAACGCTCGGCGAAAGACGGCTGGAGACTGTCGCAGCCTCTTTCGGCTGCGGATCACGTCTTGACCGCACCTCGTCCCATCGAATCGAAACCTGGTGGGGCCAACCCGGTCGGACCCGATGACCAGCGTAGCGTAAAGAAGCCTGATTGTCCGTATTGTCCGACGGTGTTAAGTTATGGAGATCCCTAATGCTAACCGGGCCGTCCTTAGTCTTAGCTCTGCGAGAAACGCCGAACACAAAATCCGTTGCCTTCCGGTGATACATTTCGTCCGAAGACAACGAGATGGTTTCGCGAGGCACGTCACGTAATAAAAGCGAGAATACCGGCGTCTGCTCCCAGTAAAGAGGGAGACAATTTTTTCGCCGGCCTTCAGTACGTTAGTGATGCTCGACGCGCCAAAGATTGACTTTTTTCTCTTTCGGCAATTGTCGCGCCAAAATTTGCCCGTGCTCAAAGACAGACTTTACATCTCGCGTTTAACGAACAAATTAGCAGTTACGAAAATTTTACAGACTTCTTCACTTGAAAAAATAAAAATATTTTTTACTATACGATATCAGAAAATACAGCAATATTTCTGTCGCGGAAGAAAACGTCCTCGCTCGAATTTTATTCTTATCGTATTTTTATCTATTGTATTTTTATCTCTTGACTTTGTTAGTAATACCATCCCGTGCGTAGCGTCGAATATTCAAAGGTCATTGCCGCGGGCACGTGAGTCGCAGTGTTAAGTCGCGCGCAGGATTATCCGCAGCGGTACGAGAAAATAAAGCGACGAGTTATAGATTTGCAGAAGAGTTCGTCGCATTAAATGATGTTAGTCCAGGACTGTGAGTAACGCTGAGCTGGCGACTGACTCGAGCCGACCGGATAGAGGACAGGACGTTCCAGGACCTCGTTAGCACCCTCCTACGCCTGGTTTGCGCTCTCTTCCGCTTCCAGGCACATCCACTTCACTCGGCGGAGGCGCCGTGTCGAACAATCGTCTCGTAATTCTTCCCAATCAACCGATTGTCGAAGCTAAAACTATTGTGTCTCTCTACGGGCGCGCCGGAGAGGCTGAGGACTCGAAAGCATCCCCTTAACCAGCATATAACCCCGCCGTTACACCCCTCGAGTCGCCCGTCCGCCCGTTGACGACACTGTCGTCGTCACCTCGATGGCGACAGTCGGTAAAACGTTCCGGTCCTCGCTGAGTGCGGTCAATCGACCGGCAACGACGGCCATTGTGTCTCTTCGAGAGACGTTAAAAGACGCGTTTACGTTTCGTCATTGTGGCCCTGACATTGCCGCTCGCGATTTAGTGCGTTTAAGGGAATTCAACGATCGAGATCTCAGGCCGTTGTAAAGCTGATGGTCGATTAAAGGAACGATGGAATGAACTCTCATCGCGATTACGACTTAATGATGTAATTATTAATAAGAATTCGTTAGGAGTATATACGTTCTCGGCTTTCTTTCTGACAGATTTTTTTCTCCCCTCCCACGAAGTTTCTTTACGCAAATTACGATCTACGTGACTTTTTGCATGTAACCAAACTTATCCTCTTGAATTAACTATCGTGACGTTAAGAGTTGTAATTTAAAAGTTTATTTATGAAGCAATAAAAGCGACGTTATCATTACGAAAATAATGGCGCGGCCATACTTACCCGCGGTGTCTTCTTAACGGCGACGCATTTCCCACGACGTTACTTAGTAGTCATAGATCCTTGCTACTCCGACGTAGCGGTGCACGCGATGAAAATAATGCCCGCCTAATTCTTTCGCTCGAGAAGCGGCGTAAATTCTCGTAACAGTTTCCTCAAAACGGGTCATAGACGTGTCCGCAATATCCCCGCGTATATAAAGTCAACTCGAGGAGCGAGATAACGCAGATCCATTGCAGGAAGGAAGGAAGGAAGGAAGGAAGGAAGGAAGAACGGTGGCGGCAGCGGCGCGGGTGAACTAATGATATCCATCGATATTAAAGTCGAGTGACGCCGCGCCACTTACGCGGGGTCATCTGCATTTAAATGAAATCTCACGGGGGTTACGGTACCTCCGCTGGCTGGCCCGACCATTTTCCGCGTTTACAGAAACTTTTGGCGGCCGCGTTATCGATCGTATTCGCGCTCACAAACGCTTCCAAATGTGCGATCCGTCCCCCCCTCGTTGCGACAAAAGCCGATTCCGATTCGACGTTATCCAATGCTATAAACGGCACATAGAAATGGTCTAAAACTTGCGTTTCTTCCCTCTAATTTACTTTATTGAAAAATCCAAGAACATATCAAATATTATTATTTACATTAAAGGGAACCCCCGAAATATTGCCAGAGTGTAAAAATAGATTTTAATTGTTAGGTACATTAATCCGTTTATATGCAAAATTGCACGAAATACAAATTTTTCGAGAGATCTTTTTTATTCGATTACGTGACAGAATTTAATGGAATAGATGAGATTCGAGCTGTGGTCGCTAAGCATTAATTTAATAAACTTCGTCTGAGAGACTAGACCAGAGATTGTCGGCATCGCGAAATCCAAGCCGATGCATCGGAAATAACCGGTAACGAGAAACTGCCATTACCATCGAAGAGAGACGCAGCGTGGAATGGCGGACAAGTCGCATAATGGAATACTTTTATCCGCGCGGGCACGATCGTTAATTATTCAGGAACGAATTCTCGTGCGTTAACCGAATCCCGATGACTGTGCGGTGTCGGCCGTACGTTCTCGCACGCTAAAATTCAATGTAGTTTCTGCGGTTAGGACGTCTGCTTGCCTGAGATAGAAAAAGGATCAATTTTCGTGGAAACCAAAATGGTGTTTTAAAATTTATTATTGGCAGTTGCAAAATGCATATAAACGTATAATTTATATAGAAATCATTTATCGTATTGTCCGACGGTGTTAAATAATGGCTTATCATCAAGATGAATATATCAAGTAAATATAAAAAAAAATTGGGAAGATTGATATGCTTGTTTACTACACAGCGTCTTTTGTATAAGATGGGGTTTTTTTGAATAGTATTTTATAAAATTACTTCCTGTATTAGAAATTAAAATGTTGGAGCTCTATGTTTCAAAGATGTATCGGTATAACGTCACCATAGTTGGCGAGTCTCTGACTTCTCTATTAAGAGTCTACTAAGAGGGTGGTTAATGACCTGTGACTACCCTTGAGAGTGACATCTGAACTGATACTCGTTTCTACGTCGTGTCGTAATCGATCAAATTTCTTTTGTCCGCCTAGTATCGTATCTGATATTGTACAAGTGGCTGCAGGAACGTTACTGCATTCAATCATTTACGCTTACTGAAACGTCCATCAGCATAAAAGAAATCGTCACGGAATATATATCATCTAAAAGACTGTCTCGTTATTTATACGTAACTCTTTCCGATGATTATAATAACGTAACGTTGAAAATTATTAAAAGAGAAAGCACGAGAAAATTATTTGTTGCAAAGAAGGATTGCAAATTAATCGCAAGTAAGGGTAACAAATTAAGTTCTTGCGGAAACAAGGGTCGGAGCTCGTGTATCGTCAAAACGGAAGTGCATCCAGCCGTGACGCATCGTCGAAACGAAAATGCAATGCATGATACATACAGGAAGAGTGAACCTGGCCGTCGCGTCGAGCGCGACCAGCCGAGTTTAGGGGGTGAGTTTTTAGGCTTAACCCAATTGCAGCGAGACGACAACGATATAGTGCCTTCCGTTTCAAAGTCGAGTTCGTAAATAACCACCCTTGCATGATCCTTCAGGCGTTCGCTGATGTGTCGTGCCACCCTTACGTTCGAGAAATTTATCGTTTTCTAGTTGAATGAGGAATATTCCAGCCATCTCACGCGAACACGGCGATCCGCGTAAGTTTCCCGGCGGGGGTAGACGCCGAATTTGTAATGAAATCACCCTCTTGCCGGAGAATGAATATATTTCCAAGAATACTACGATTCCCGACCGCAAATCAGCGCGGCGCGGCGACTTGTCATCGCTCGCGCGTTATAAACTGATCTACGCGCCTTAGTGTGATTCTCTTTATGGAATTTTACTTTGACTTCGCGTCGCTATGTTTTTGTATGAACAAAAGAATTGAGATTAACAAGCGATGCGTTTCGAGGGGTCCTTAAAAATTTATAGCCTTTGCCGATAAAATCTGACGCAGCCTGTTACTCCGAAGGGCATCAACGCCAACAATCGCGAGCCTAGCCTCAACTTTCCAGCAAGTGGTACTCGATAATTCATGGTAAGGAGGCTTAAGTCGTGCATCCACGCGAGACTACCACAGGGGAATGGCGTCGGGGCACGCTCAGACGCTGTCGTCTAACAGGTGCCGATGGATATATCATCGGAACGGCGGCAGGGTAGTTTGCATGAAGACCCCTCTGTCGACCCTGTCTTATATGCGAGGGTGACGTCACCTCGGCGGTGATAGATCGCCTGAATTATAGGCATCGCTAGTCTTGCGAGTCCTATAGTGCTCTCTGATGCAGAAGCGGTTTTCACGGGGAGTTTCCCTTACACTCCGCAGCAACGAGGTGACGCTTACTAAACTTTTGAAAATCCTTCGCGGTTAACATCGACGTCCATTCCTAAATTAATCCGATTCAGCGGACTTGATAAGCTATTTGTTGAACATTGAACGTTGTTACTATCATTTACGTCTCTATTTTAGATTTAGCAAAAATACTAAAATGCTGGGAATCATTTATTTTTAGATTATTTTTAAAATTTGATTATGAATTGTTTAAATCAGACACTTAAACGTTCATGAATCGAGCCAGATTCGCAGATATACGTTTGTAAAATCGTGGCGTGGATGACAAAGAGTGCGAATCGAAGGAAAATCCTATGTGAAGATTCTAAACGAAGATGTATACGGGATCATATGAATTTCCAATGGGTGCCTTTTCAATAATCTATGCACACGTGCGCGGGTAGGGAGGCGACTCGTGCGAGAAAGAAGGCGGAGACGGACGATGGGCGCAAACGCGGGATGAGTTTTCGTATGGCGGATGTGAAGTTGGGATAGGAATCGCTCCTCGAGATTTTCAGACAGACCGAATCAATGCAAACAACTGAATATTGCCGGCAATATCAGTTTCCTTAGAGCGGCGCGCCGCTCGACTGCGAAACGCGCCCAGACGACTACAGCGTCGAAGATGGTCGGGCTGCAAGAAGCTCCGAAGGCAGGAGGAAGATCGTTCTAGAAAGGGGGGAGGGGACAAGAAGAAGCGGAAGCGCATACCCGTCGTAAGCGAAAGTTTGCCTTGCCACTCCGTCCCCTCGCCACTTCCCACAAGCCCGTTCGCATCCACCAACTCACCGACTACGTGATTTATTCAGCCTATTTTATGCGAGAGCCCGCCATATGAGATTTCCACGGACACCTTATTTCCTATCCGGGCTAGTCGGGTAAGCGCGGCTTCTCGCGGGATCGAAGGGGTCCCGAAGAAACGGACTCACGGTTCCGCGGAGGAATTTTTTTCCGCAGTTCTCTGGAAAGTCATTTAAAATAATACAGTTCTCGTCTCACACTCGGTTCGCTTCACAAATAGTATTTTATGCGTCGCGATTTATCTTACCTTTGCCGTCCGCGCGACTGACAAACATCGATGAAATTACGGCCATTACCGTGTGAAAGCTCGCAAATTGGGATGCGAAAGGTACGGGGACGCAAGGCGCGAAATTGCGATAAATGTTTAAAAAACGCTGGCCGCGGAAGAGCGAATCTGAGAATTGAGGGAAAATTTTATTTTCCCTTCTCTCTTTACCCACTCGAGAGGAGGTCGGCGGGGAACGTCTCTGTCGACGGGCACAATAACTTACTCGCAAGCTTGACAAACGGTCCGACGCGCGTACTTCGCGTCTTGCGCTTTAGCACGGAGCACCCCGCGCTAATGCATCGCCTACCGTCACGGGGTTAGTATAATGCACTTAACAGTCCCAGACTCACACTTCGGTCACCCAAATAAAGTCTATACAAGAGTCAGCACTTAATCCTTCTGGAATGTAGCTTTCTCCAGTCGCCAATCGCACCTTCTAAGAACGAATTCTTTTCTCGAACATTTGTCGACTTTGCTCGCAAGTAAATGCAATAGCTAAATTGATATTCATTGAATAGATTTAAAAATTAGAAAAATACAACATATATCGCTTCAAAATGATAAATCGTTTCAGATAAAATGTACCGCACGCGTATATTTGATTAATTTTTGGCTTATTCTCTATCTTTATTTTCTCTATCTTTATTTAATTTTTAATTTTATGTTTTATTAAATGTTTAACTACTGAGACATTTCTTTGTGGAATATTATGCATAAGAAAATAGTTGCATGAACACGTTTTGTGCATGAAATTTAATGTCTTAGAGTAAAATGTTCTTTCGAACCTTTAAAATGTTTTCTACTGCTGTACTGTAATAATCTCAAACGAGAATTTAATCGATTCAATGTACAGCTTTACAGGTTTCTGAAGAACGTTTTCTCTCTCTCTCTCTCTCTCTCTCTCTCTCTAGCGCATAATTCGCAATTAACTTACGCAGAGACTGTTCAACGCTAATTAATGAGTACGTCAGAAACTCTCTCTCTCTCTTTCTTCTTATCGTGAAGTACCGTACTTCGATTAAGTCTACCAAAGAGTTTTATAGCTGTCATGTTAAACGCTATGAAATTTAATTTTCGATACATCGTTGGAATTAGCAATTAATTAAGAAATCTCACAATTCTTTCTGCATTGCACTATATAATGTAAAAAGTTTTCTACTCTTTATTAATTGTTCGAACACAAACTACAAAAATTATTTTAGTTTTCATCTTTTACCTTTCATACAAATTATTGAATCACATTTTGATAATTAGTGACAGTATCATTTGACAGGAAGGCCGAAAAACTATTCGGTTAGTTATATTTTATAACATAATATTGTCATTTTAATATTTTAAATTTCCTCTTTCTCTATTTTCACGAGAAATTTTTCAATTGATTTATATCCGAGTATTACGTGATTTTCGTTACTCGTGCATCAAAGGCTTTCGCAAAGATAGGCACAAAACGTCCGGGCGTCGACGCTGAAAATTGCCGACGTCATCTGAGGACGAAACGCAATTACCGGCAAAATCGTGCGCCCCTCGTATATACGCGGGTACCAAGATCTGCGATTCCCATTTTTATCCGGCGCTAATGGGACGATGTCAAAGTAGACCCCTATTTGCCATCTTCGCGATCTTCCGGTTCATCGATCTCGAGGCTAACCCAATAAGTTAGGCGCCATTCGTCTTGAACGCACCCGCAGATTCGCGTAATCGAGAGCTAGGGAATATTACTGATCTTCCAGAACACACGTATCGGTCTTCCACCTTGGCTATTACTCAAACTCAATTAGGATTACGAGCTCGTTATAACTTTCATTTGCAATGTCATCCTCGCAAGGCTACAGTCTCAATCTGAATATTAAATGTTTTGAAATTTTTAAATATCACTTTAATATAATACGATTAAGTATCATATTAAGTATTATATTAAGCTGGTTCAAAATTAAATTTATATAATAAAAAATTTAGTATTACCTTTCATAATGTCATTTTAATTCTATTCGCAATGAGTTAAAGATATCGAATATCAAAAAAAATCAACGTTACAAGGATATGGTTTATATTTTTAAATACATTTGACCGATATAAAAATTCCTAAAACATTGATTTTTATATCACGCGCTTAAACGCAAGAGATCCTTCGAGCAGGAAATTCAAGCGATATTGCGATTTGTTGTTGAATTGACTGTACATCGTACATTCGAGCGAGCTGTGAGTGAAGATTCGAGACAATAATTGGCTCGTCCACTCAGCATCGTTGGAGTGGTCGATGGATGTATTCGTTGAGATTACGCGAAATGGTTGTAAATGCCTGGAGAGTACCGGCCGGTCGGAGTTACTCTCACCCTCCACCCATCAAAGAGTGAGCCACTATCTCGCAACTGCAGTTACAACTGCACAAAGGTTAATGCATGCTATTGTTGCTGCCAGCCGGCCAGAACTGCCGTGCTTTCGTCGAATCGCAGACAAATGCATCCATACGGGTGTGGACGAACACACCCTTACGTTTCGACGATAATCACGATAGACACATCTAATGGCGCTGTTTTCGCGCGATACTCGATACTAATCTGAGCTGCCTATCTAGAGACCAATTTCATTAATCAAATTATCTGATTGTATCTGTAGTATAAGGTATTACATTCCAATTTTATTTTCGAGATTTAATTCATCATTTCTAAGATTTTCAATAACGCAAAAAACTTGTTAGCTTTTTATCTAGTATTTATAAATCAGAGCAATACTAATTTTAAAACTCTCTGTATCTTTAACAACCGGGAGCAAATGAAAACACCATTGGGGTTGAGACTTTTCCAGTCTAACAGCTTTGCTGATGCGCTTGTACGTTCCCTCTCTGAAATCACATCAAACAAGCCAAGCAACCTACGCTGTTAAAAGTGTACGCCGATAATAAAGGGGCCGCCGCGAGTTCTTGCTCGAAGTGGATGAAGGGTGATAAAGTGAAATGAGACCCATCACGTGAATGGAAGCGACGCGGCATGGCTCGACTCGGGTACCACCTGATAGGGAAGAATCGGAATCAGGGCAGATCAAAGCGGACGGAGCGATACGTAGCGCGTCGAAATTGATGGAGAACGCTTTACGTTAGCGAATTGCGAGTCTCGTAGAGTCGAAGCGGCGCGGCGCGACGCGACGCGGCGCACTGATGGCGATAGTGAAAGAGGCGAAGAAGAACAGCGGGGGCGGACAGAAAAGACTAAGTCGATTTTAATTTAACCGGAGGACAAATTAAAAGGCATCAATCCGGAGGGCAAAGTGCTGCGGAGGATTAACAGTCGGCTCTCAAGGCTCTCTAGAGGAGCGGCGGGGATAACGACAGGCCCTTCGAGTGAAACGACGAGCGGATACCTAATTCGGCCCTTGGTCTACCAAATGGGCGGTAGTCTCCCAGCTCTCCGTACTCAAAGACGCACGTGCTGTTCCTACAAATGGCACGTACATTTAAAAATTTTTCTATAAATTCGCAAGGTCCTTAGATTAAAGTTAAATTACAAATTACGTTTCATTAATAATCGAGGGCACATTGCGTTTAAAATCTTTTAATTAAACGAAAGCTTAATAATAATAATAATAATAATAATAATAATAATCTTTTAAATTCACTACACGTATATTTCTAAAGACGTAGTCTTTAATAAAACATCATATCAAATTACATGTGTAAAATTAATAGAATATATAGGGAATAGCAACATATATAAATCTTGCGCTGTAATATCATTCACTTTTTTCGAATAAAGAATTACATGATAAAACAATTAACGCGGGAGATTTGTGCTCGAATTTGTAACGTGCTGATTGCTGCGTAGTATACTGCATTATCCTGTTATCATAATGCGATGCCCATAGTCGAGATAGGCCAGCTAAATGGAGCAATTTCGTTGTAGTGATATTAAGGTCTAGTACCGACTTTAACAGAGGATAAAACGATCGAACGGATCTCGTTGTTCGATAACGGCAACACGAAAGCTGCGCATTACAGAGACTCGTAAAATCAAGAATATGTTGCGCCTATGACCATCGGCATTGTCGAACAATCCGTAGGAAAGGCGTATTTGTCCCAATAATCCAATTTGTCCTTTCGACAACGATATTGCTTCTGTTGATTCGTTCTTTAAGCTTAACCGACAGACAATATCTATTACTAAAGGCGAGTGTAATAGACAATTAATAATAATGGGTGAATTAAGTATTATTTTTAGCAACAGAAGTAACCATGTATCAAATTGTTTCTTCTTTTTTTAAAAAAAGGGAATTTTTTAAAAATAGAGAGCACTAGATTTTTGTTTCATTTTGTAAAAATGTTAAAAATATATAAAAACGATTATATCACAGACATTCTGGGATGCAATAAAAAAAAAAGTATATAACGTGAAACGCTATTTATAAATCTCACAATCGTAATTTCATAGATAGAAATGCAAAAGGGCCGTAAAGCCCCGAAACTCCTAGGTCGGCATTTTACGCCGTTTCGCACGATTAGCGGCACGGACGCAACATCGTTAGCGATTTATAAGGGCGGTGAGCACGTATAAAAGTTATCCGCGCGCGTTTCCGTTGAACCTCATTCTACAAAGGAGAAGTAAGCGTCTTGGCGCGAGCGCTGCGGAGAATTTAAGTGAAGCTAATTTCAGGAAAGCGGTTACGCTTCCAAGCTATTTCGAGTCATGTTATTAGCCGAAATACGATGCTGCTCGCTTTTAAGGTGTGAGACAAACGCGTTCTTCTTCATTCTAATCTCGTACCAACGTTCCTTTTATCGCTAATGATCCTACTAATTTTACATTATAAATGAATAAGAAGATAGAAGGTTCTGATAAATTAATAAGCTTTAAAAGAGTAGACAAGAAAATATTAGAGCCTCTTAAATAAACTCAGTTTTACTTTATTTTTCCTCGTTTATTAAAATACTCAATGTGAAAATTGAGAATTTTTTCAAACAGGGTAAACTACGAAGCAAGTTAAGAAAACTGACTAGCACATTATTTGTAACTAAACAAGATTTAAAATATAATCTAGAAGCACGTGAGATAACTGTATAAAGTTCTATAAAATACGAAGATTAGAGATAATAAGATAATACACGCGGTATGTCGTGTTATTTTAACCATTAATTCGTTGTAGATTAATTAAAACAGTTCACAAAGGGCGCGTAGAACCCTCGTGCCCGTTGTTAATATTGCTTTGAGACAGACAATAACGAAAGTAATATATTTCGTCAACGACAACCACTAAACTGCCCATCCGTACGTATACATGCGCACCTAAACGAGCGTTAAGCTGCTTGCCAGACGTTACAAGGGCTACTTTACCCTCCGTCTGATGAAATTCTCTGCTGAAATTATTTTCAAGCTTGGCGACGGGTTAACGAAGCAGCTCATCGTCGAAAGGAGCGAGAAGATGAAGAAAGAGCCCGTTCCAAATTTCCACGTCGATAATGTGAATCATTTAATCGACGGACGGATCGACGAAGTCGATAAAAATAAATCAGGACGAACGCGCAATGTTGTATTTTCTATAGTTTTTATTCCGTTAAAGCTTTCCATTTTCTCAAGCACGGCAGATCAGCAATTAAGACAGTAATAACATTAAATTCGCGATTTTGCTGCTCGAGCACGTAGCTGCTTAAGAACATAATTATTTAAATGACTATCGGATTACATTGTTAATTCTTTTCATCGCTTTTTACAACTTTTAAATAATTTCAAATAATTTTAAATCAGTCCGGTTTCTTTGCCCAGGCCGGTAATAACATTAGGTGGTAACGCGATACCCACTCATCGAAACTTGAAAAGGAATTTTTCTCGTCGTCGACGTTAGACTTGGTATCGAGCAATCAGGAAAACGCTCGAGTTGCTTCGCGGCATACCGCTTTACGGAAGCGCGACTACTGCCGATTGCATTCTCTCCCGACGCACAAACGTAAATTAAAAATGCTCCGACGCGGTTAACGAGCAAACGACAAAGGGGCTGCGCTGAAGCGCAGCGGCGCGGCGCAAAGAGAACGGGAGACGCAGTGGCACAGCGGCGAAAATTAATATCACCCACTGCCTTCAACCCTTGTTACACGAAAGCGCGCGCGCACGCGAGAGCCTCGTTCAAGCGCGCGTGTAACGCGTCAAAAGTGTAAACGCACAACGTTGAAATTCTCTTGCTACTTACGATCCGGCGAAAGTTTTATCGAGCCCATTCAGAGTTTTTCACATCTATTTAAAAAAAAAAGAGCAATTTAATGAAACCGACACTTTAACGTGAGTTTTAGAGTTCTAACTCTCATGATATTTCACCGAATAATTATTTTTGGCATATTTTGTTAGCTTCCTTGTTGAATAGAGTGAAGTGGTTATGCTTCTATGTTTGCGTAAATCCCGCAAAAAAAAAACACAAGTTTCTGGCCCTGGGGGAAATTTACTATTTGGCTCTCGATCGACTAGCGAACGCGTTTGAAATTAATCGGCTCGATATGAGATCGGGATGCGGCTTCAAAGCAGCAGCAAATTTTTTTTTATTTTACGCGAATCAACAGAAAAAATGGAACTCGCGCGAGTGAAATGCGTTTTACGATATGTACTCTGCTCTTCAATCGGTTGCCTCGCGCTCGTGAAAATTACAACCGTGCTAAAGTTCAAAGCGTGCCCCCAAGGTTGTGGCTCACCGAAAATAGCTAAATTGCTGACTCCTCGAACTAAACGTTAACTTACCGTCAACGTTGGCGACCGCGTTCTATTGCTTTGTCGCCGAGCGTGCCTGGCGCAAGAATAATGTGCGTTGCATTTATAAACTCTCGCGCATGCATCGCGAACGATATCAACGAAATATATTAGAGTAATTCAAATTAAATTGTTGAGTTAAATGAAACAATAAGAGAATATATTTCAACATGTATGAGACTCGAGCTTTCTTATAAGCTATTGCGTATTACGTTTGAGGAGACGAAGTAAGCAAGTTGCTCGTTATAATTTTCTCATTTCCATGATAAGTAGTTCTTTGGAGTCGCGAGTCTTAACCATGCGTTTCAACTGGCACGGAAAGATGGGAAGGCGTATGAAAAGTTGTAAATGTCAGAAATGAGACTGACCCACTGCTCGTTGCGCGAGAACGGAGGCGCAACTTTAAAAACGCAGGGAGGCCCGCTTTTAATAATATGCACGCAAGCGTATTGTCTGCGCCCGGAAATCTGAAGAGTGCCGGGATCAAAGGGATTCTTCAAACTAGTCCAAGCGGACGCATTGTACACCGCGGATCAATGTCGCTGGTATGGCTTTACGAGAAACTCGGCTTTTTCGAAGATCCTTTTAGTCGAGAGTCGAGAGCGAGGAGCACCGAGAGTCGTATAATTCGCGATGATAACGCTTTCAAGCATAAATATAATGTGACAATACACACACACACACACACGCGCGCGCACGCACGCACACACAGATTTAAAAAAAAAAAATATATATATTTTTTTCATTATATATATTTTATAAAAATATATTTTAGTAAACATATTTAATTATTCAGTGAACGACTTGCAACTTTAATTTATTCGAACTTTAAAGCACAAATTGTTCACCGAATATATAACTACTATAAAATTCACACTTGCCGTGAAACTAAAACATAGCACACTTTAGCTGCTGCGCTCTAAAGTCTCGAGTAAAAGCATAAAAAAAAATTTGCCTCGGTCATTAAAGAGGAATAAATGATTGTCGACTATCGTCACGAACGTTAAATTCGTTCAACTCGATGCATTCTAGCGTTTTGCACCACCTCGATGATGTATACTTGAAGAGGCATTAACATCGAGGCGCTATGATCGTCAAGCGCAACCTTAATTACGACGTTTAAGCGAACGGTCAAACGATCTGACGACGCGAAAGAATTTAATTATACGTCGGCCCGAAAAAGGCCGCAAAGCCGAAAGCAGAGAACCGCGAATACCACACCCTCAATCTGCAGCTAGAAAAGAGATTGAAAATGAGAGAACGATGACCCCGGAACGAAGACTACTCGAGTTAACTCGAATGCAAGGTTATGCAACCAGAATGCGATGCATTGACGTCATTTCATCAGAGAAACCATTTTTTTTTTTTTTTTTTAAGAGAAAAAGAATGCAAAAAAGAAGCCATAAGAATAACGCTGAAAAAAACCGCTTGATATGAAAGTTTCAAGTAACTTTTTATTATTTAACAAGAGAAAGTAAATTAAAAATTTGTAATAATAATTTTACTTATAATTTTATTAAAAAATTGTTTAACAAGAATGAACTTGTGCGAATAATTTATTATTACGAATTTATTTTAATAAAATGATTTTTATAATATTTTGAAGTGAGTTCACTTGAAATACAGTATTTTTAATATTATTCAACCATAAAAATATTTATTCTTTTATAAAATTACTTTGTAAAAATAATGTGCTATTTTCCTCTGACAAGAAAAAAAATCCATCTTGTTATCGCTTTATCGGTCGAAAGTGATAGAATTTCGTCGACAGTTCGCGAACACGGCCGCCTCGTGTAACGATACTCAATATGTTGCCGAAAGCGGCAAAGAGGGATCGACGGGGAAAAAAGGTCATGCGATCTAGGAGCAATCAAGCGAAAATAGTTGAACGTCACGGGAAGGGACGGCGTCGAAGGATGGATAGTTCAGTCCTGCTGGCGGCGCGACGACTCGTACAATGTCGATGAAGTAAAACGCAGTCGGGGTAATTGGCGCACCTTTCAGATGTAAATGTGGTTCGTTAGGGAGGTTTCCAACCGGCGATGCATCGCTGACGGTGCACCGGGAGAGAATCAGACTCGGCCAGTTGGTAATGCCGTTCTATACCAGGGTGGTGGACCACCAATGTGACCGACTCTCTCTGTCTCTCTCTCTCTCTCTCTCTCTCTCTCTCTCTCTCTCTCTCTCTCTCTGTCTCTTTCCCTGTCGCTCCGTTGCCTGCATTTCCTGTTCCGTAACAGAACAAGTCAGTTCATAGAAGTGTGAACCGAGCTGCGAAGCTAAGTGCCATGTATTTTGTCATGGTAATACGTCGTTAGAATTTTTTCACCCATCACACAATTCCGATCGCCGATCATAGACGGGAGCAATGAACGATACGCTGGCGTGGACGAAAATTCGCGAACGAACTGTCGCGCAGAGTACCGATTTCGCGCTTCGTTGCGCGATGTTACGCATGCAATATGTTACCACCGTAGAAATAACAACGCGTAATATACGAACCGACTAGTTTCGATCGCATGCTGTATTGGTGATTTTTATTACCATTAATTCTACTCGTGATTGAAATTGAATATTAATGTCTGCAAATTGACTTTCCACATTAAATCAAGATTGATACGCGGTAATACATTGATATTACGAAATTAGGACAAATTCGTACACTTGACGGAATATATTAAAAGGACAAAAACATTAAATTGACAATAAAATAAGTTAGATAATAAATATGTAACATTCATGCACCGTAATAATAATATTTTTTTTTACTCGGTTCTCTGATAACTCGCTTTAATCGCGAGAAAGATTGACACTCATTACACAGATATATACTCTTAAGTAAGCTAGATATATTATCATCATTATATAATTTATATGAAGAGTTAATAGTATATTTTCATCTTAATTTCAATTTTGCTAATCTTGCGCATAGTTTGCAACACGCATTTTTTTACATCCACCGGATTACCACGTACATAATGCAGAAAATTTTCGCTTGAAACGCCGTTAGAGGCGATCGTATCTTCCCCGACGAAACTCTCGAAGGTCGAATATACCGAGAACCGGCCTCGTTACGAAGTTTCTCGTTACGAAGCACCTTCTAGTTCCGCCTTCGTACGAGGTAAACTGTCGGATGGGATAGGAGCGAGTGAGCCCACGGATGAGCTTGGGACCCGAGATTGAATTCAGTGAAAATTAACGGATATTGTTTATAAGTGGAATCCCCCGCTGCGCGAGCGTCAGCGCGCGCGCGCGCGCGCGTACTTTACGGATTGACATTACTTGCAATGGTGATTATCGGTCGAGAGGCTGATCCCGTCTCGTCGGATCGCGCGGCGTCGACACTGCATTCCTATCCGAATTTGCGTTCAAACCCTGCAATCCTCGAACGCGTATAGAAGGCAAATGATGGCGATGCTTTGAGCATTCGCATCCAATCATTACGTGGTGACGAGGTAAGAGCTAGTGAATTTCTGGAAAAGGTACACGTCTTCCGAAAACTAAATCCGCGACACACTTATATGTGTATCAATAGAAAACTTGAGACGTGTCACTGATGAGTCTCATAAGATAAGAATACAGAAAGAGAGAAAGAGAGACGGATATTATTTCAGAGATAATATTTTTAAATTTCTATTTTTTATACTACTAAACAAAACAGGCGCGATTTAATATATTACATTATTAACTCCTCAATACACATAGTCAAAATATGCGATCTTTGCGATGACAGCCGCTCATAAAATTGGCGCCGCGAGAGAACCAATCAACATCGCAGGAAAGCGACAATAACTCGATATATTTGATATATTCTTTACATGCCTTTTTTTTAAAGATTTAATTGTCCATTCAAATTAAAATAAAGAATTTTATAAAGCGATTTAAAAAAATTATATTTTATTAATATTTATTTAAAATATGAATAAAATTCCACGAGCTACATAATTATTCTTTTAAATATCAATTGTTTTGATCGCTGCTATAATTTTTGTTATACTTGTATGTTACAGATTTACAGGATCTGAGAGGAGGAGGAGGCTTGGGAAAGGCATCTGGCCTCAGCGGAGCAACCTTGGGGTAAATATTTCTTATTTCTATAAAAGTAATAATAATATTTTTTTATTCGATTTTGTCTCGATAAAAAAATATAAAAAGATACTTAAAGAAAAAAGAATTATACACAATTGTATAGAAATTTAATTTTGTGAAGATATTTTTTAGATATGATTAAATTACTAAATATTTAATTAAAAGTTAAATTTTAAAAGTTTGATGTGCTTGTCAGAATTAACTTTTGATATAATGATTATTTTGAGCGTAGTTTGAATTTTTTCTCTTTCTGTATTACAGTATCACCGCAGCTTCGTGGCTGATCAACTCCGCTCGTTGCGCATCGGGTCGGTGAGTCACAAATTAATTTTTTTATTATATTTATATTTCAATGTCTTGCAAATTACTTGTGTATGTGTATTGTAGGGGTTAATAGTGTAATTTTCTTTTAATCCTGCGCAAGATTAAAAGAAAATTACATTATTAACCCCTCAATACACGTACACAAGTAATTTAAAAAAATGCGCTTAAGATGTGGCCAACGTTTGTGTGAGATAAGATTTTCATTATTAATTTAGAAAATTATTTTTCTTTAGATAATTGTTAAACGATTGTTACCAATCTATAATCATAGACAGAACTGTATCAATAGAGCGAGGAAACGCCACTGCCATAAGGCTTGGTGCGCGCTATTGATAAATCTTCGATGACAGCTCGATTGAACGAAAATCACGTCAGCGTCACATACAGCCGCGGTAGGAGGGTATTACCGTTCTGTAACGTTATTCATTTATCAACTATTCATATCCAGAGCTTGAGAAACGTTCATACGCAAACGTCACCTCATACGTATTTCATTTCGCATGTGTAAAAATCACATTACATGCGTCAAGTCTCGTTTTTTTTTTTTTTTTGTTAATACAAATTTAAATACGCGTTATTCGAGTGAAGTGAGAAGCTGCAACGGGACAAGTTTTCGTGAAAAATACACAAGACAAATGACATATTGTTTTTATTTAGATTATTTTGTTATAGCAAGTATAATGTACTTCAATACTTTAGCAATTTGTACGTTCGAGAGTCTCTGGTTAACTCCTATATTGTAGATCAGAATCTATGAAACTCCGGTTCGCCGAGGTGCGGCAAACCTCTGATTAGCAGAAGTCAAGCTGCGGATTAATAGCATTTACCGATCCGCATTAGTTACGGTTAGTACATTTCAACGCGGTGCCTTGAAATTAGGCACGTACGATAATTAGACGGCGAGCTCTACAACACTATTCCGCTGACCATCGCACAGACCATACGCGCTGTGGAGGATAATTCGTATGGTCAATAGTTACCGTGCACTAAGCAATACCGGTCAAGATTTAATCGATCATTAGCTACATAAATGACGAAGCTCTCTTGAAAATGTGATCTAATATTTCTAGCGGGATTTCGACTTACGTAACCATCCGTCGGCATGTTTGAGAACTTTTACAAAATATACATATAATACATACACGGAAAGAACAATTTTACTGAAATACAGATCTGAAAATAATTATGTTGAATTATTAAAAAAATTTATATTGGACGTTTAAGCTGATTGCTAGGATATTAAAACTTTTTGCAGCAGTGGCATCATCTTTTAATGCCTTACATAATTTTGATAGTTCAACATATAATTATTTTCTGATCTGTATCTAGTTAAATTTTTAGATACTAAAATAGTTTTTTCCGTGTATGATTTAATTTTATAGCGTCTCTCAATTGATCTGAGGAAGGAAGATTATATTTATACTTTTAGTAATGTACTTTTTAAGCCAGAAACTCTTACAAACTTTAGAAAATAGGAAACATTAGGCATATATGAAACGTGAACGATTTTGCTAAAATATCTAGAAATTTAATTAGATAAAGATGTGAAAATAATTTTATTAGGCCATCAAAATAAATATGTAGGACGCACACAAAATGGTTGCTAGAATGTCAAAATTTTTTGCAACATTGTTTATCATGCGTGAACGTTCTTCATAATTATTTTAATAGGCAATATAAAAAAAATTATTTTTAAATCTCTAAAGTTTTAGATATTTTAGCGAAACCGTTCATTTCATGTATTTTTATATATCTCTACCTAAGGTAGATTGAGGTGAATCGGATCACAAGACGAATTATTTCTTTTAGATTTTATTTCTTTTAAGCTGATGATCCGCTTCTCTCCTAATGTTGAGGCGAATCGAACAATTTTCTGTACTTGATTTTTTTTTTTTTGTTGTGCAATAAGAAATACCATGTTTAGCCATTATGTTATTGCATAAAACTCATGTCAAAATTGATAAGAATAAAAATTTGTAGTAAAACTTAATAATAAAATTAGCTTTTTATTATTTTTTTTACGTTATACAAAGAATAATCTGATTCGCCTCGGTCTGTCCTAAATATATTTCACAATTTTAAAAGTATATAATTCCATGTCTAGAAAGTTTAACCGTATCTTCGAATATCTCATTGTTCGTATGTAAATTATTTCATTCAAATAGCAGAGGATCAATCGATCGCGAGCAATTTGTCCCAGAGAACGTCTCAACATCCGGGGTGTTCGCGAAAAGCGTAGAGGGATCTTGATTCTTCGCTGAGGGTTCGCGGCACGGAAGTGGATAACGACCGCGGTGGAAAAAACTTTTAAAGTAAATATCGTAAAAATTCATTTCCTACCGGCAATACGTTTCTATTCGTTCCCGCTCGTTCCCACCGTCTCCTTCTCCACCCCCTGCTTCTCTTCCGTCGCTCGTTTTTGCTTCTTTTGCCCGCGTTCCCGCCTTTGCACGCTCGAATACAATAATCCCGGTATGGGAGTTCTCGTATTTGCGAGCATTAGGGAGGTTCAAGGCAGGGGATGGGATAGCGTTGGATGGCTAGCCGGGAAAAAGGCAGATACAGGTGTTAGCATACATCGTTTAAAGCGAGCCGGTTCTTTATAGTGAAATTAAAACAAGCGACACCATACGCGAATAGAGAACGGTTAACGGATATTCGTCGACAACAAATCAGTTCCGTGGCATCAGAAATGTTGCTGTTAACTCTCATCGTTAAATACAGCGCGATATACGTCCAATTTCACATCCGGCAGCCAATTGAAAATGTTGTCCGCAAATATCTTTCGAAATAAATGAATGCACGCCGCACCCGGTCGCCCAAGGAATTTTCACAATTTCCTGGGAACCTGTACAATACTTCTCGTCAACACATTTTTCAAGAAACGGCGACAAACGCTTCGGCTCGAAAAATGTCTCCTGTCTGATATTGGCGGAACTTTTCCGATTCGCCATTGGCAATGTAAACTCGCCTCTACGTGCATTATGCATGCCAGGAAATAGAACGAGTAGAGCGACCTGCACACATACGCGTATCGAACCCACGAATGTGTCGGGGTGGCTCAGCCGGAGCCCGGAATTCGGATAATCATGTTACAGTGAACGAGTTGTAAAATTCATGCCTCGTAAATACGAAATCTCCATTGACAATGGAGGAATGGTCTGATCTCGATAACCGTTGGCCTTTTTTCTCGCCGGTATACGACTGGTTTTTGAAAATGATACATCCACATTTTTCCTGCTTGTTTGCAACGAAAGAAAGAAATATAATTTACACGTTTTATTTAAAATAAATTATACTTTTAGTAAAATAAAATTAATTTAACGCAAATAAAGTTACAATCGATTTCTGTGCTACCGTACGGAATTTTATTCCCTACGATTAATAGCACTTACATAATTTTGTTATTACTTCAGACCTTTGTTACATGTTGATTTGAAATGTCTGCTTCCAAAATGGTTTCGGCGAATCGTTATTGGAAGCAAAATTACATATGATAATAGCGCGTTCGTGATTTTACAATTAATTCGTCTCCGCTGACTATAATTCAAGATTTGCCATGCTCGTCACGCATGTCTTGTCATTATGACATCGATGACAACATATAGTAATCGCCAATACCACGTTTGTACGATCTGGTTAATGTTGATTGACGCTCTATGTACGCATACGGAGGATGCTCCTCATCGTATGCACACACAGGAAGTATCGGAGCCGAGAGGATATGCATCGAGCCATCAGGCCATAATTAAACCAACACGTGCCATGACTGTTTGCCTCCGCATAGTCGGACAGCCTATGTGTAGTGCTATAAATGCAACTAATCAAATCTATGGCGGGACCCAAAGCAAAATTGATTTCGAAATACGCGCAGAACATTTCTTGACTACAAAGCGATCGATTATTTGCAAGAGTGCATCTTCCAATGCTGTATTAATTTAACGCGACCCATAACGTGTTCTCTCTAACGAAATGACGTTTTCTGATACTTTACTCTGCGATCACTATCACAGTCTAAGAATTTTTTTTTTTTTTTTACTGAACTAATTATTGCAATTATTACACAAGTCTTTAAAACACAATAATACTTTCTTTATTATGAGTGAACACGTCTACAGAATTTCGTATCTGCTTGTATGTATATACTTACTATCAGCGACTAAGCCGTCGGCAATATTCCGTTTCTGAGAAAACAAAAGATCGAGAAGGTCGTCTCGACTCGCGTCGAGGAGGACATACCACTTGCCCGACAGGGCAAACGACAAAGAACCATCTTTCCTCCCCTCTTCAAACGTCCCTAGTAGCGTCGACGTTTACTACTCAGGAGAGAAGAGTAGTATAACCCCCGGTACGCGCGGACCCGGTCCAAACGAGGAATCTGAAATTCTCCGTCTTATCCCTTCTTCTCTTCATCTCCGGTTTGTCTTGCGAGGGGACGCAAAAGGGGGGAGGGAGATGGGATGGGTCGAAAGTCAATAATCTTCAAGTAATCCGTCTTTCCGGTGAAAGCTATTTTCATTGTACTCCAGATTCGCGGCGAGTCACGGTTTAGGGGGGAAAAGCAGGGGGAGGGTTGGGGACGGTGCGTTAATCAACTAAAAGCCGGTAGTCTGGGTTTACACACCGCGTCTCAATAGACGCTATCGTCTCTACCTCGCATACCGATAACTCCGCTCGACGGGGATGCATACGTAAACGCGCTCGCGCGCCTGCATGCAGTTGACTCGCACTTGATTCAGTAATCAGCCCGCGCGTTGAGTGATAGCCCATATTTACTTATTGCGTGCCATCGATCATCCGAGATTCTAGACGATAAGGCTCTTGCGTGCCGCCCGGCGCGACAAGCCGGGGAGCTCGTATCGTTATCGGGGCGGCGCGGTTTCGGCGGCCGTAATTGCGATTTGTCGTCGAGTCGTGAGAGATACGAGGTCCCGTCGAACTGATATAGCACCTACGACGAAACAGAACACGTAACGGAAAACTGATCTTTTTTTCTTTCTTTCTTCGTATTCTGAACTGACATTCAATTATTGCGAAACTCCCCGCGAAAAAAATTGCACGTGGTGTACAGTTGCGATTAACACGCGTGCAAATTGCAAGTTCGCCGTGTAACGTCAGTCGCTGGCAATTCACAAATGGGTAAAAAATCGCTGAACGAGCGTTAAGGGATAATCGACTTCCGGCGGACAGTTACGGCCTGTCGCATTCACAAAGGAGCGTGTAAATGCGCTGGACGGGGAATAGTTACGATTGCGATAGCGTGCAGCGGCACAGAAGATACGATTCCGCGCGGATATCTATGTAGAAAGAGGAGCGACGTATCGAGGTGGAAACACGACGGCGAGAGCGAGGAGCGAGGGAAAACATTGTGCACGCTGCCGTAACTTCGCGTCACGGCCGGTGAGCTTCATCGATCACCGGCCAACTCAATTTGTCTCCATTGATACCAATCTGCTGAGCAAGCTCGGCCACTCTGTATACCTCTTCCTCCTCCTCCCCCTTCCTCTCTCTCTCTTTCTCCCCCGTTTGCTCTCGCTTTCCGTCTCTCTTTCCATCGGCTAAAATCTCACTATCGCAGGAGAACGCGATACTAAACACCCCTGAATGTTGGGAACCGCGTCTCCGTATAATGCACGCGCGAAAGAAAATTCACGTGTAAACCTTGCGTTTACCTGCTTATTTGTACGTGTCGTCGTATTTTATATTTAGCAGGTTCGCTCATTTACTTCCACGTACAAAGCGTGAAATTATAGACTTCATTCACAGTAGGACAAAGGAATTAACGATTTCCATACGACTGTCGCGCAATTCTAAACCGCATATATAACGCATGACAAAAGTTACGTGTGTAATAATCGCACGCACGCGAATGACGATAAACGGTTAAGTTGCGCGAACGTTACGGAGGTAGTCAACCGGTTAATTACGCGAGGCTCGAGCGTGTTGCAAACATCACGCGCGACGTTAATCAACATAATTAAACCGTCCCCCACCGATGGTGGCGAATCGGATGGTTCCTAGCGGCTGAGCCAGTCCCGCCCGAAAAGTCGCACCGTCACCGCGAGTCGTAGTCACCTTGGACCGATAAGCATTTGGTTTCATCGTGAGATGAAGTGGATGTGGATACGTGCAGAGACACGTGTGTTGTAGAATCGAGCAACACGAGCGACCGTGTCGAACGAGCCGTAGCGCGGGAAAGGAGGGTGGGAAGCGGAAAGTGAGGCGGGGACCGGTACAGACACGGTACGAAACGGGTTTCTATCAAATTATAAGTTGTCACACGGATGACGACGCAGCGCAGCCGAGCTGACTCCGGGCTTAGCTTTCCCAGTTAACGCCGCCGCCAATCAGACCCGCCTCCAATCTCCTCCCTTTTCATCCTTTCGTCCTGCAACCCTAACTCGCGCTGCACGTCTCTCTGTTCGTTCTCTTCCTTCCTTCCTCTCTCCCTCTCTGTCTATCTCTCTGCTGTTTCTCTTTATCTTTCTCCGCCCCCGTCATTCGTCTCTGTGTCCATCCTTCTTTGTTACCACCCGTCACCCTCCTCCTCCTCCTCTTTCTCCATCCTCCATTCAACCCTCTTCCCCTTTTTCCGTCGTTCTCTCGTTTACCTCGACGCTTCGTACCGTGGTCTTTCCGCTTCTTGAGCGCTCGCATGGAAGGAAGCAAGAACTCCACTCGTAGGCGCATCGCAGCTGGCGGGCTCGGCATTTGCATGCGAGGAATTTATAATTGGGCAATGTTTATCTTATGCCGGTGGAACTACCATCGCTGTAACTACGGCGAGCCGAGGAAAAGATAGCCTCAACCCGGTTGGCTCGTTAGTCTGTCGGATAAATCGGCACGCAAACGAGTCGAGGCAGTGAACGCGACTTTTTCAAACGAAGAAAGTCTACGAACTGTACAGTTCCTTGTATCATTATATTATACAAAAGTAAATTACATAATTCGATCTTAGTTATTTCCATTTAAAATTTTTGAAGGAAAATACGGTTTTAAATTATATTAAATAGTTCTGTGGTTGCTTCCGATTTAAAAGATATGTCGACTTAAAATGTTTTAGTTATTACATCTTTATGAAATTTTTTTTTAATGTTGCAATTTAATTATTTCTATTTTTAAAATATGAAAAAATTGAGTAAGTCTTGTTTTAAAAAGACTGATTCACACGTTTTGGACTGATGACTTTAAATGCATCGTGCAATATTAGATGGAAAGAAGCGTGAAAGTGGAGCTTGAAGTAGATCTATAGAAACTATTGCTCTCCGAGTTGCCAAAAGTATTTTAGGCTGTATTCCAAGGTGAGGTTACGAACGAAGACCGTCGCGATTTGGCAGTCCTTCCGTTCTGCGTGAGCCTTCGTGTTGAGGGTGAAAAGATATCGCGATATTATACGATGATAATGGGCACCGCTCAATAACATCGTGAAGAGTAATAGCAGCGGCATTGTGCTTAATGGCTAGGGCATTCTACGGAGGGAATCGAAGCTCCGGTTTATCGTAGCTGGTAGGCGTTAGGGTTTCTCGGTGACGAATAGTCATGTCAAGTCGGCCCTGTAGGTTGCTCTTCCGCTTCGCGAAGTCTCGGTGTTACACGGCTCCGCGAGAGTTATAATGAGACAAATTGACGACGGAGAAAATTCTTTGTGTTTTTGTGTAAAATAAAAAGGTATCGCTTTGAAACATCGTCGCAATAATTATAAGACGATTAGCGTGGCACGATCTTTAATCGTGACTATTCGCGAGATGACTATCGTGTAAAATTCATTTTAGCCCATATTTCTGAAATGCATACGAAACAGAGACATTATTGAGGCAAACAGAGTTATAAGTAGACGTTGGAGAATATCACACGTACTATTAATGAGCAATATGTTTTGTGATTTTTTTAAATGCTCTATTTCTTACGTTTTACACATAATTTGGAATATTACACATAAAGTAATTTTATAATGCATGATATGCAGAAATACTCATTTTTTATCTTTTGTTTTTAATATATGATGACGAACAGCGGTAAAGTACCGTGAAAAAATTAACAGAAGTAGAGGGGGAGGGGGCATGCCATTATAGCGATGTCTTATTAAAAAAGAAACACGAAACATCAAGGACCGAGGGTGGGTGACAAGTCTATCTGAGGGCTGTGGTTCAGTGCCTTTGATGCCTCAGCATTTCAAAACAAATATCCTCACATCTGCTTCACAAACGTTTATCGGTATACACTTCTCCTTCGTCTCGCGCACCATCGCAAATTCTCAACTTGAATAATTTCCAACGGATTTCCATAAGAGCTTACCCGCGATTTATTATAAACGCATTATGCTGCCTGGTGATGCTCCCTTTTTTACCCTAACTCCCAAGCATCAGCGGGGAAGGAGCCACGCAAGATTCGTGTTCCCATCATTTCAAAGAGGATTTCTTTTCGAACTTACGCCCCCTGGACGGGTTCGAGCCCCGACAACAACGGGGCTTGAGTTCTTTCTTACGCGACAGATTTGTGAACGTATTTATGCTGGATAATCACTCAAGAGAGGATTTTCCTTATCGTCGTGGGAATTAATGACGTTATACGGAAACACCCTAAGGGCTGCCTTTGAAAACGCAATACATTATTATATTCGACATGCTTTGTAATCTTCATAATAATATCAATAGAACATGATAAATACACAACGATACGATCAATAAAAGAAATACCGATGGTTTGTCAACGCGTTTTTTTTTTTTTTAAGAACATTATTTTTACCATATATTTACGCAACTCGACACACATGTGAGCAAAATCAAATAAAATTATCGAGCGAAGAAAATAAACTCCACATATTCAGGAACTCGAAGCTTTTGACGAATAATATTGAACGGATCGAAACATTCATTACGTTTAACAAGAGGCGCTTGTAATTTATCCCGTTCTCATACATCGTTGATCCAACGATGATCGATCGATCATGGCATGAATCACGTACGCTCGTTGACGTCAAATATTACGACATTCGATCGCGGGATACAGCGCACGAGTTGCTGCCGCGCCGCAACGCGTCGAAGAGTTACAAGTTGCCAGCTAATGTTTGCAATTTGCCCAAGCGTGGTGAATCTCACCGGCGAGCAAACTGGGTGGCCGATGTGGAAGGATTCCTAAAGCATCCCCGGAAAGCACGGTGAGCGCGCTCTCCAGCCGCCGCTACGGTCACCGCCGCCGCCGCCGTCGCCATTCTGATAGTAGCAGCAACGGCAGCGATAACGGATAGCGCAGCAGCAGCAGTAACAGCAGCAGCAGCAGCAGCAGCAGCAGCAGCAGCAGTAGTACCCTGCATCAACCAGCACGCCGCATCAAGTATCACTCTATTTACCCGTCAAATATTTGTGCTTTTACCGTGGAGCGCCGTATCCGAAGACCCTCTCTTCTCCTCTCGTCTCCCTCACCGCCCTCCTCTTAGCTATCCACTCTATCCTCTAGTGCCACTTTGTATACAGCGAGCACTGTCGGTGCTGAATTTCCCTAACGAAAACTTGCCGAAAATTTGCAATTCGTAAAGCGCACGAAGGGGGGGAGAGAGAGAGAGAGAGAGAGAGTAACGGGCCCTTACTTGCCGCTCGGGCGAAGAGATAACAAAAACTTCGAAATGACGACTTCATTTCAACATTGAATTTGGAACCGAGAGCTTCGTTAGACATTAGAATATATAAAAAGAGGAGAAAAACGCTAAAGTGCATTTTTTTATCTATGTGGGTCAATTCTTTACAAGTTTAAAATGTATAGGTACATTTAAATACTCACATTTTTTTAGGCACTGTTAAAGATATTAAACAAATTAAGTATTTTACAGAAATATAAATACGACAAGCAATATATACGTAACGTTTATACGTGTAAAGAATCTTTATTATATCAACTACTTTAACTTTTTATAAATTGAACTTATAATTACTCTATTTGCCTCAGTGGTGTGTCTTCTATTAGACTTCATAGAAGATATCTTCAAGTAAGCTTAAATCAATCGATCACAGAATATGAGAACATTGCGGACGACCGTTTCTGTATCTGGAATAGACGGTGGAAATAGAACAAAGGACTCGTAACATGTGCCAAAAAATAAAGGTTCCTCCAAGAAGAAACGGAGAAATGACGGCAAGCATCAAGGTGCCCGTAGGCTGGTCACGAATGTGACGCACGAGCAGGTATCGCATGGCCGTCCTTCTTTCTTTCTCTTCTTTCTCTATCTCCTCCTCTTCCTCGTTTCTTCTCTTTTGGCCCCTTCGGCCGGCCACTCCCGGGAATCCTAATATCTACGTTTGACGTCATGCCAAATACTTACCCTTACTCGTCTGGAATAAGGTAACGGGCGACGGGCGCCGCAATAGGCGACGGTAGCAAACGGACGAGATCGGAAAGGAAGAAAAATAATGGCCGGCAGCACGGACATCCAGAATCACTCTGACGACGTATTGTACCTTACGTGCGCATCCGTTCTGCCGGATCGGAACAGTCAGTCGTCATTAAACATCCGGCGTAATAACCATAATTCCGCTTTCGGCTCTCGGCCCCATATTTGACGAACGTCAGTCGTGCGCGTACCTTGCCAATTCCACACGATGAATTTAAAATTCGAAGGGACAAGTCAAGGTGGAGACGCCTAACGTGTCTGTTAGTAACAACCGTTGAATAGCAAGCAATAGAATCAGTAAGGAGCCTATTAGTCACCATTGTAAATCCGCCTAATCTTGGGCCTGCGGTATATTACTATATTCGTCATCGTAACGCATTTTGTAACATTGTTCAATTGTCGAAGAAAATCAAGTCGATCCGCGAACTCTCAATGGCTGCGCGACACTGTCGATTCGAGCGCGTTACTTTTCACAGCACGAAACACATCCCTCTGCAAAATCGACGGAGTTTGCACCTTCCGAATTCAGTCCGGTCGGATGATCGCGATGGAAATCAGAATTATCGGGAGCATGGCAGCTGTGTTATGATGGCTAGGTACGTACGGACAGGAGGCTCGAACGCAGACCGTCCGATTTGAATACGTAACTGGCCGGATATAAACGAGCCTATGAATAAAATTTAAATTCCAATCACAGTGACCGAACAATGCAACAATATGCGCGGTCGTACAGTAGCAATTGCGCCGAATATAGCGCGGAGCTGCGACTAACGTTGTACGGCGCCAAGGCGCGGAGGAATTTACTTGCGAACGTCGACGTAAGGCGAGGTTCAAGTACGACGATCTTCCAACGATTGCGATCTCGATTAAAAAATGCCAGCACAATACATATACATCGACACGAGAGAGGGAGGGGGGGGGCAGTTGTCAAATATTTGTATTTTATCATATTTCGCAGACGACGCAGACGTATCTTTACTTCATCCGTATATACACAACGCATATTTTTTTTCCTTTCCCTACTCAATTATCGAGAGAGGGCTATTGATAAATTCGATACCGACAGATTTTATCAGCCGACGAATGCGCCGGGAATCTCGTGACGAAAGGCAAACGTTATAATTGCCACGTAATTATGCGCATTTTAATTTGCAAGCGCGCGCGTTTACCGTCGGCCATCCTCGTTCTCCTCGCCCTTCTCCGCCCCCGCCCCCTTGGCCTCTTATACATACATGCACAAGTGAAATCCCAGCAAATTACAATCGCGCCTGTTTGACGTGCACGACGGTTTGATTTATTAATCATCGACTCGCCGCGGGACCGTCCCGCATATTTTCACACCGTCTCGCCGTCGGAGTGTGCGTCGTAATTTTCTCTGTTGGCATACACGTTGTAATATTTATGTCCAAGTGTGCGCCGCGCGGCATCGCATTATCCCCTCGATCCTCTCGCCAACCCTCGCCGCCGATCAAACCCTTTCGTGTATGTATTCCGAATGCGAATAGGAGATGGACGAGCCGTTTGATGCGGAATGCAAACGGGTCGATGGAAGCGATCGATTAGCCGCCGACGGACAATGACTGTTATCTTTATCAGCGAATTTATGCAAATTAACGGTGCCGAAAACGCGCTCGTCCGTTTTCGGCGTCCGCGTCCGTTTGTACGTGTCGGCAGCGGGGGCCGACCGAACGGTGGAACGGAAGAGAGAAATCGGAAACCCGTTGGCCCGCGTGCGTAATTTTCGCGCCGACGATTTTAATCGTGATTCCGCGTTTTTACTCCGCCGCGCGCCTCTATGTCGCCGTCGCGTTGATTGGTGCGAACGCGAAAACGATTGGGATTGACGGTGAAGCGCGAACGTCGCGTCGCTGCGCGGCGGTCCCTCGTTAACGTCGGCGCATCCGTATAGACGCGGCCTGCAACCTGCATGTAAATCGCGATAATGTCGGACACATGTAACAGAACGTAACATTGAATGACGCTAATGAGTAAATAATATGCGCACAATATTAACGTTCACAAACAACTCGGTTCGTTATGCTTTGTTTCCGCCGGCGGAACGTTTAATTATTGATATTTGCCGCGAATCTGGTAAAATGAACGATGGCGTTACCCGCCCGTTTAACGAATGACTTATGCGCGTTGTACCGCGCATTCTGTTTGCACAAAACGTTGAAGAGTGGTAGGATGATTACTGAAACTCTATGAATTTGTAACTGCCAGGTGACCGGGGGTGCTTTTATTATTCGTTATTACCGTTTTACGGCAAATTTATTCCAATTTATATCTTGTTGAGCTTTTTCTAACAACGTGTGCTATGTCACATATTTTTCCAAGTCTTTTTTTGCGCATTCTTGAACCATTTAGACTGAATAATTGAAGTTTTAAACATCTGGATTATCCTTTTATTAATAAAACATAATTCACATCAGATGTATATTTTGTATAATTTTCCGAAGAATATAATTGTCATTTTTATATTTATTATTGTTATAATTATTGTACTTAAATAATTATAAACAATTATAAATGTTGTACGATATCATCTGATTAGTTCGTACAAATGCGTTATTTAATTTGTTTGAATGAGGGTACACGCTAACGGAATTACACCCTAGCAGTCTGATTATATCACGGCATTCTGATTAACGGACTTTGCTTCGATTCAAGGGGTGCGATGTAGTGCGATATATCAGCGTCCTGCAAAGTTTCACGGATCGACAGACGTGTTGGCGATAGTACGCTTTCGTAGGTCAGGATGGGATATATGTGACAATATCTCACGAATTAATCGCTTTTGAAACGTCCATGCATCGTTAGTTCCTTTTAATCTTTCGGAAATGTCGGTCAATATATTATTTCCTAACGACTCTCGTCATTTCTTTTACGTAACAATAGTGGTAACTGCTTTTCAAATTTTAAGATTTTTATACACAATATAGTCTATAGCAATATTTTATGTTTATCATTTGCGACATTAAAAATCAAAAAGACGTTTGATTATTTTTAATGTAATACGCGATTAAAATGAAACAACGAATCGATAATTAGACCTCGAAACTCTTATTTTTTGACTTTATAGACATTTTTAAGTGAACAAAAGTTGAAATATCTGCACGTGTAGCGGAGTGTCATGAAAAATTCCATGACGTATGGGAGATCCCAGATTTTGGTAAAATCCTAGAATGGGGGATCTCTGGCAGGGGAAAGCTGGACGGCTCGTGGGAGAGAAGTGAGGATATAAACAACCGGCAGAGTAAAAGTCGCATACGAAACTTGGAGTAACTTATCACTTTCCCTTAATCGGGATCAGCCGTACGACGGTACCGGCGACGTTCGAGTCTCGTCGCGTTAAATATTCAGAAGAAGTCTGCCACCGGTGTAAATCAGAGAGCCAACCGCCCTCTGCCAACCCTTATCCGAGACTCGACGCATTGCTCCCACGTGGATGATGCCGACTACGAAGTCAACAGTCGTCGCTCGCCCCTTTCACGCACGCTTCCCATGGTTGAACGGCCAATGAGATCCGACTCGAGAGAAATAAGTAGAAGCAAATGAGTTTAAGCGATCCCGGGAAAGTTGCAGAGTGCAAATCAATAATTGAGATCGCGTTAAATCCATATGAAAGAACTTGTAGTTTTTCAAACTTATAAATCATGGAAAATGTAATGTCGAAACTTATTAAATAAATAATATGAGAGCGAATTAGATGATTGCATGTAAATGCGACATGTTTTAAACTCATTTTGTCGAATTAATTCTACATATATAAACACATATATATGTAACAAGGAACATTACTGCACGTGTGTCGGTAATACTTATAGAGTAACTTTGGTCACTGCTCGGCCTTTGCTCGTGACGCTCGCGTCGTGAATACAAATAAGCCCCATAATTCGGATTAAGGGAATACTTCCGCCCGCTTTTGATTCCAGCGGATAATAACGCAAACGGCGGTAAATCAAGATGATCAATGTCATGCGGTGCATGCGAGGATTCCGGGGAAATAGGACCGAGGGTGGTGAATCCTCCAAGGAACGTAGGGGAAAAGAGACGAGCGGGTGGGTGGCGGGCTGCAGAGGGGGCTGAGACAGAGGAGACCAGCTATTACTATCAATTTGCATGCCTCCGGTCATTCGACCTGCCTTTATCGTCCTTTCATCTTGGCGATACCGGGGGCTTATTTCCGCCCATATATTTCTCAGCCCCAATAAGAGATCCGCAGCAATCCCTTCTTCTGCTTGCCTCTATTTCCTCTTGAGGACACTCTTAAGGAAGTGTGCCAAGAAGTATGCCAGGAAGTCATGTCAGACGCGAAAACTCTTTTGTTGTACCTTGCCATATGTTAACGTCAATGATTTTAACAAAATCAATTCAATCGATTAACAGATTTTAATGCACAAAGCAAAATATGAATATACATGAGAATATAAAAAGGTTTTTAAATAATAATAGAATTTGATGTTAACAAAGTTTATTTTAATAATAAAATATTAACAAGATTTTAATCTTGAACAAGACAAGATTTCAATAGTTTGACGAATATAATTTTAATGTAAATTGATCAATCAATCAGTAAATTATTTATAATTTAAAATATTTTGAAAAAAATGTTACTCAGTTTTTATTAATTATTAATAATGTCGTGATAGTTGATAGGTACACGAATATATTTTAACTGGTCTTTCATTCATTCAATAAATTTAACTTTACCATATAATTTTACAAAATATATATAATGCCGTCGTAATTTGTTCAACAAACCCTTAGTTTGTTAATATAATAATATTTGGCATGACATGTTTTTTTTTCTATTTGCGTTCGAGAATATTTCCTCGAGTCTTCCTCCTTAAGTTTCCCTCTCTTGGAAATTGCAAAATCATTACTTGATGGGACAGTAGGAAGCAAAGTCGAATCGTTAGAAAACTTGTGCATCTTTTCTTTCGAGTGCGGCGAGAGAGAGCATGAAAAGCATCCTCAACGAGAGACTGTGGCTACGCTTTCCGTACAGTCAAAGGCTTCGGCGCACGAAGAAACTTGGTCGGTTGAAAAACAGCCAGGTAAGAGGAACCTACTCGACCCATAAAATACTCAACGAGGCCGTCGACGAAATATAATCGCGTCCAGCGCGAATGCGAAATTGAATGTATGCGGTTCGACTACGAGAGCGAACTTCGTTCACTTCTTCCCGATTCGCGAGAGTACTGTGCTATTTGCTCGAAACTTGCGAAACGTAATCTGTTGAAAACCGCGCCGCGAACAATTTTTTGCGAGTATAAATCATACTTTTCAGTCGAAACCCAGATTTCCGAACTCGACGAATACTTGATCGATATTATATACGTTAGCGAGATCACCTAGTTTCAAATACTAAACTCGACTAACTCCGGAAGTTGGAGGAAATGGACGCTATCTCGAGCCACTCTCTATATGGCATAGTTATGCGATTTATTCCGCATATCGACACAATTTCGTTCGATGATTCAAAGAAAACTTTGATTGCAGTCGGAACTTTTAGGAGTTCCATTTGCTCCGCATCGTGCGTGTGTATATTAATATATTATCAAATATCGGTCAGTCGTGACGTTAATCGTCAACATACGTTTTTTTTAGCGAGAAATGCAAGAATCGTCGCGTTAATAGATCAAAACTTTTTTTATTAAATTTCTGTCATTGTACCCAGTGTCTAACCATCATTATACTCGTCTACTCGTCCGTGACAGAAATGTTCGGACCGGATAGCGGGAATCATTCAAATTGTATTTATGAATTCTAAAGTTTTTCCGGCAAACCACAGCACGGTCGGATGTAGGAAACTTTAAATAAAATTCATTTGGGAGATTCGTGATCCGATATTACCATAAATTTGCAAGCTACCGGGTGCGCGGACTTGGAATTTATTTCAACTTCAACTACCGGGACATTTCCCAGAAAGAGAAAGAGAGAATCTCAGAATTCTATGCTGAATACACTTCTCGAGTTCTTTGCTATTATAATGGTACCTGTAAATTGCGACGATCGTAATGAGAACATTGGTAGGACCTTAAACATTATAGTATTTTTTACCAACTTTCAAAAGTATTATTCATACCTCAGGTAAAGTCTACGGGAAATTCTGCATAAAGATTTTCTTTGATTTGTTTCTTTTACGCATAAATTTTAATTCTTAAAGGGCGCGCAAAGATATATTCAATATTATAAATTTATAAAATATAATAGTACACATATTAACTGAATGATATAACGAATACATTTTTGCTGCTTTTATTATAAATACACATTTATATAAAAAAATATATGTGAAATATTAAATATAAATAATATGTACAAATTAAATTGATTTTAGCATTAAATTAATTTAACCTAAATTGATTTTAAATTATTAGAAATTAATTATTCGGAAAGTAACGCATTAGAGTACCAAATGCGCAATTATTTCCTTTGTAATAGCGTTGCTGCAACTACAGCATTTTTTATGACATTTAATTTACAAAACAATAAAAGGTATCGTCCATTAGGTTTACATTCTCTATATTCTTTACTGGACGCCAAAAAGTACAGCCTCTCTCTCGGCGCGATAATGCACGCTCGCAATTATCCTTAAGAGTCGCCTGATATACACGCAGTCCCGGCGATGTCCTAGCGGTGCTTTAACCCCCGACGACAGTGTCCCCGGACCAATTGTCTCCCTCATAAATTACCGAGGATCGTCGCCGAATTCCAGCCCGGAATTCGCAGTCGTCGCACTTAGGCGCACGTGTGCGTGTGCTTGAGCGCGAAAATACGAGGCGGCGCACGTGCATGAATTTACAAGGGAACTCGGGGCACGTAGACGGGTACGGCAAACACGTGGTACGCGCGCGCGTCGCCGGTCCTCTGCGTTGCGGGACAGTGCGTGCCGTCCGGATGCGTTCCGGCGCCGGGCGTCGTTAGAGGAAATGTCAGAGCGCGCACGGGAACGTCGCCGGTCTTCTCGCGAAGCGGCGAGCGAGGTGTCTCTCGTTCTCGTGAACGCCATGGGAAAGACGAGGGGTGGGGAGGGGAGGGAGGAAGGGAAGTCGAGGGTGGAGAAGACCGCGGAAGACCGCGGAACGGAGCTTAGGTATAATATCCTCGCACCGGCAAAACGGTCGTCCCGCGATATTACAACCGCAATGCGTACCGCTCTTCCTGCGGCACATGCGCGCGATGGTATCGCCTCTCGTATCCGGCCTACTGCCGGTGGAAACGGCGTAAAGCGGTAGCGGTAAAAGCGGACAGACGGAGAAAGAAGCGTATAGGATGAGAAAATCGAGTAGAAGAAACGAGGAGAGAGAAAGAGAGATAGAGAGAAAGGCAAAACGAGGGATCAAACGGGGCGCTAGACGGGCAAATTCTGTGCCATTGCCAACGTATCGCTGGAACGCGGAGTTAAATGGCGAGCTGGACCGAGAAAGAAAGTGCTTGAGAGCAAGATCGAAATCGACTAAATATATGGACACTGCGGGAAGTATTCAGATCTATTTCAGGTCTGAATTTATTGTACAGTCCGCTTAGATATGCTATCATCAGTTTATGATCACCGAATATACATCGGGAACTCGCTCGCTCTCGCGTTGCACGCTTAGAAGCAATATATATGAAGTCGTAGAAATTTTGGAGATAATTACGTTGTACGGAGGAAGGTATTCGATAGTATTTAGTAGACTAGCACGTCCCTTCTGTGCCGCTATTAAACGACGTTTTGTTGCAGTCAGTTTGCCTAGTTAAGACACGCTTATTTCTATTTGCCATCTCAACGACATCCTCCCCTAACCCTTTTCATTCTTTCCCCGTGCGAATAAACATCGCCTCGGTGCGTTACGGGCACGAATATTTGAATATCGTCGCTCGCAGGGTATTAAGATACTAGTCAAGTATTAGGCCTGCCAGTGTACACGCTCTTACACGCCCACCAAGGCGAGAAAACGAAGTTACAGGGACGGTGGAGCAGCGATAGCAACCAATGGGTGGCTTCGGAGTGCAACGGTCCGGACGGATCGTAGGGTTGGCGGGTAACTATACGCGGGAGCTTCCAATTAACCCCCGCATTTAGACAGTTTGAGCACAATAACGTAGCCCAAGGGATTCCTTGCACCGGCGAACGAGCGACTAGCGGAGAATAAGTTGGAACGGTAGAAGGAGGCATGCTCTCCGCATGGCGCGCACCCTTTCCTTCTTAATGTAGCTGCATTAATTAACCGTCGAAGTAGTAAGGCACTCCGGAATATTTCCCTGCTGCTTGGACTCGGAAAGAGGAGAGAACCCTCGAGAAGATCCTGGGATATTTGGTAGTGAATTTCCCGCGCACCCTTGCGGCAAAAAACTCACGCGATTCCGTCGCCACGAATTTCAGTCTTGCGTCATGGATTGCGTTATTAAATCTTAGCGATATAACTCGATATATGCCACCTGCCAAATCACACGAATTGCAAAATTTGATTAACGTTTGAAACAAATTTCATTTTTGTGTCCGTGAATTTATAGCGCAAAATCGATTTTCCGTCACGAAAAAAATTAGCTATTAGAAAGGAAATTGAAATCTTCTTCTACAATTGATATACTTTATATTTCGAATCTGAGGCAACGATAAATGAGTATTTAAATTATGAAGGAACTTTCTCAAGAGATCCTTTAAATTTCGTAGGTACGCGTTTCGTTCGTAAAGTAAAAAAAAAACTTGGATTGATCGGATCTGCACTAACACACTTTAATCTCTCGGTCGTCGCTCGCGTCGGTGGCACGTCGCCACGACGTTTTAAGGGGCTTCGTGTCTCTCATTTTCGCTATCCGGCGTCGCTCCAGCTGACTCTTTCTCGATTTCTTCCGGAGCACATCTTTGCTCTCGAAAGCCCCGCCGGCGGCGGTTCGTCGTAACGTTCCCCCGGGTAAAGACAGCCGCGACCCTTGCCTCCTACGGGTCTTCCAGCCGCCATAAATGGTTTCATTCTCGACTCTACATCCCGATATAAAAATCTCTCCCTTAGATTCTCGCCGGCGCATCCCGTGTCGGAGAGGAACGGAGAAAGTGGAGCAACAGCGTGCGACGAACGAAACGACGAATGGAATCAGAAAAATGCAGGCATCTCCGGGGAAATTAACGTAATGAGGCAGTTCGATTCTTCGCTCAGCAGTGAAAAGAGAGCTAGAGCGGGGTGGCCGGAGAGGGAGAGGGAAAGGCGAGGGAGGAAGTCGAGAATACTATCGTCCTCCACAGTCGTTCGCCATCGCGAAGTTATTGGTTTCTTCGAGATGCTTACTTCCGTAATTCGTTGGGATCGTCCGATGAGAGGCCGAGCGTCTCATTAAAATTAGAGTGGATCTTCAACGATAATGCTGCGCATTGATTACGACGCTAGAGTGCCCGGTATCGTTCCCTTCTCCTGGCGACCGGCTTTTTTCAGCGGCGACAAATGTGTCGGGCTTGTCCTCGGGAGATGATCGATTTTGATTAATAAGTAAGACCTCAATTTCGCGATGACTTTCTGAATAATTAGTCGCAAGAGCGGTCGCAAAGATAACTGTCTGATTATTCTCGAAATATTAATTCATGTAATCGAGTCGTAAAGCTTGTATTTAATTTTGCAGTTGTTTATTCCTGGATTATCTGACATGTATTATTTGTTGCCGAAACCAACGCAAACAAATTCATCATTCTTTTTGTCGGATGTCGAAAATTAATTTTCTTTATGAAATTTCAAATTATATAAAATATTTCTACGTAAAATTAATAACACTGTCCCATATTTGTCCGGAATAAACGCGTCTATAATTGCAGCAAAGCCAATATAAAAGACGGCTGCATTTGTAATTACGGTATTACGGAGGTATTCGCAGAAAATGAATTAAATAAGTTGAATAAATATTTAATATAATTAACAAAATAGACTTGGGTCATTGTGCGAGTTGCCGACCGAAGTTGCTTCAACTCCGACGCGGAAACTTTTATTCGACGATTGGGCGTTCTCGAAAGTTGAGCGGGAGATCGCGCATTCAATGAGAAAACTTATTTGCGAGCTAACGAAAGGTATCGGTCTTTCCTCGGCGGCCCTTCCCTCGTCAAGATCGGACAATTACGCTAAAGAGACTGTTACCAAAATCACGATGCCCAATGACGACGTCGTTATTCGATTTTGCTCCGATCCCCCGGACAATGCTCGGGAGTAGTTCAAGTACCACAATGCGAGGCTTGTCCACGATCGATTCAATTACATGACTCGAGAGGCACGCGGACCCTCATTTTTCATCGTTACCCATTATGAATCCTTTCGAAATGTTCTTTTACCCTCGACAAACAATGCCCATTTTTTTTTTGCGAGTAATAACAATCGGAAGTTCGAGCCTTTGTCTCCCGCTCTCGCGCGCTCGATCAGTCGACGCGCGGAGAGGGAACAAATGCGAATTAATAAAATGTCTCAACTGCATTAGATACATATTTTCCGGTTTCTCCGGCATCGCCCTCTTCCCTTTTGTCCCTGTCTCCCGTCTCTGTCTCTCTCGCGCCCCTTTGTCCCTCTCCTCCGGAGCGCATGGCCCTTTGCCTTTGAGCCGCCATAGCAGTTCAATTGTCCGCGAGAGGCGGGAGAAAGATTCTATTAAAAGTTGACGACGACGACGACGACGACGACGACGGATCCGGACTTGCGAGTTTTAATGCACTCGTTATAATCGGCCCTCTTACCGCGAAATGCCTAGCGAGCGCGCGCCTTCGTTCGTTACCCTTCAGCGTTTCTACCCTCTGCCAATCTTCCCCCCTGCATTCATCCCCCTCGGTAACTTTCGTCCTACACTTGCCGCGCCTTCTCGCGCGCGTCCTCGTAAATTGGGAAAATAATTTGCTGTTTTAAGAAGGCGGCTCGGTTCCTCCCGGGCCCGGCCGTCCTCACCCTTCTCTATCTTACGCCGCCACCCCCGCCCACGGCTAAACGCGAATCCTCCTTTTTAAGTACAGCAGTCTCACGACGCGGGCCGGACATTCGCCTCGTTTTCGTCGCGATGCATTTGACGCCGCTGCTGTCGTCGACGTCGTTCCCGTCGCTCCGCTTTTAGCGTAAGGCGCCGTTTTCATCGCTCGTCTCGTCGGATAACTAATTTTCATAATCTTCGGCCGCGCGAGAAAGTCGCCTGGGAGAGAGGGACCTGCGCGACGGATGGCTCGTCTTTTTATCCGAGTTCTTAAAGTTTAATTAAATTTTAATTTATCAATATCCGTCCACGACCTCCAGCAAGAATGATGGATTTATTCTTAATACTAATGGGATTTCCTCTTAGCTTTTGCTATAAAGATGTATTAATGCTGTATTTTATCTATCTGGTATACGCGTAAGAGAATCAAATAATCAGTTGTGTCTATCTCCAAGAAAAATTGCAACTACTTTTCCCAGGTACTTCTACCTACCAACTCTGTTGCACGAGCTATAGTAATGAAAGTATGTGTAAAGTCTTGGTAAAACCGTTGATTTAAAGTTTGTAATTTATTTCATCAATAAGCACTTGTTTTTTAATTCAAAATACTTAATTTTATGATTCCAAATAACACAGATCTCTTGACGTTCGGCACAAAGCGGCAAAATTCGCTAATTGAAAAGCTTATCCGTATCTGATTGCGCATCTGCTGAATTATGATTCTGTGGGAAAAAAGTAGCGAATGAATTTTCAACTTGTGCGAAAACAACAGAATCTCGCGAATCAAACGGGGGCGAGGGAGGGGGAGAGGAGTGCACCGACAACGGGGCAGGAGGACGAGGAACGGCGGTGAGCCAGCTTAATAATACAATCTGAGCATCATTAGCCACGGTAATGGTGTGAACTTTTAATTAGTTGTGCAGTTTCATTCGGAAACACTTGCCCGAGCAGCAAATCCATTGTGTTTTTATTCATGACCCGAGAGATAGGCAACGCAGTCCTATCTTCTCTCCCGAATCGTACTCCGAACTGCTTTCACCCCGCGCTAACCAGAGAAACCCTCGGGCCCGGGGAGAGCAGGAAAACTTTAACTTTCTTTCGCCTTCTCGGGGAGAATCTCGGGGAGAACGAGATGTTATGTATTTGTCCATTAACACCCATGAACCCTCCGACAATCGACTCGATATCTTGACAACTTAATCAAGGAGCGAAAGATTCTTATTTGGAATACAGAGCAGTTTAAAAGAGTCGATAGACGAGAATCGCGTAAGCTTGAGTAATACGCGTTGCGCAATGCTATTAGAGCACGGTTGCATTAATATTTGCAAAAGAAAATTCTTTATATTAACATTAAAGGATGTTGAAAATATTATATATAAAATCTTTTGTATTATGTACAGGAAAATATCATTCTATTGCAAAGAGAAGCAATTACTTAATTTACTTTTCTTTTTTTAAGTAAAACTTATCATTAATGAAGAATATTTTCCTGATAATAGTTTGAAAATATAGTATATTCATTGCAAATTTTAAGAAAACTTATAATATATAATGCGTATTAAAAAAAAAGAATTTTGCAGAGTATTATAAAATTTTATTGAAGAAAAGTTGAAATAATAAGCAAGTCAAATTTTTGTTTTAATTTAATATTTTTAATTAAAATATTAAATTAATATATTGATCAAAAGATTCTACAAAATATTAAACTTAAAACTTAAACTATATTTTGAATAATTGATATACTCATGATAAATTTGTGGATGTATGAAGTTATGAAATACTTGAAGTAATATTTACTTAAATACAGAGTGTATATTTTTTTATGAGTAGTATATACGATTATTGTAACTCGCATATTGCATAATAGAGAGAGATTAGAAAGTTTATTATTAACTAGCGATAATTAAGTATGATTTTTATGTTACGAAAGAAGACACGCTAGAAATCGACAAGACAGAAGAAAGGAAGTTGAACGGAACAACTTCTATTTTATTTGCCATTAATTTTATCAGAAAAGGCACCTTAAAAGCTGCAATTCTTTTTGGCAGACATTAAGGCGCTTCACCCACGATCGTTCGGCTAGCCGAATACTCATAAATATTCTCGCATTTGCGATGAAAGGAGTCGACACTTTAACGTGCTCGTCGTAGCGATCGGTCAGAACAGGCAGGCTTTCCCTCCCTAGATAATGGCGGAGGTCCTTAAAAGGATTCGGTTTACTAATCCCTTCACGATCCGCCTATAAACTCAAACACTCTTCGCCTCAAACCACTGTGGGTCATTCAATAGAACCGACGGCATAAAACGGATTTGGATGGCTTTAATTACTCAGCTCTCGACCGGCGATGTAAATGACGGCCATTAAATCGCTTAGCTCGATGTTTACCTCGAAACCGCTAAAATGCGGGCGATGGAGCCGGAGAAACGACTGCGACCGTATGTTGAACGAGCGTTTTTATGCCGCGGGCATTTCGCGTCGATAATCGCCCATATTTCAATCGAGTTGCAACTCGCGCAATGTACATACACGATAGGAATCAGCATTTCGAGTAGTCTTGCTTAGCTCGGCAAATTAGATTCAATGCTACTGAAAATAGTAGATAATTGAAACGATAGCTACGGGATTATCCGTATTGCGGAGAGTACTTGATTACTTTAGGTATCGCGAAGCGTCGTGTGTAATTGCATTTTAATAAACTCGCTTTATTTGTTCGTATAAGAGCTGTGCGGGACTCCGCACGAGTGTTTGACAGTGCAATCCTAGAAATAACAGCAAACGACTCGAGTGCCAATTCCGGTTGATTAAAGCGTTGCGGGATATTCCGGCGTGCAAAATTGGTTATTCGCGAGACGGCGCGCGGCAGCGTATTTTGCAAAAAATACGCAGAAAAAAAATGGCTCGCCGTTTGCTTATAAACATGCAAATCGTGGGCGGCAGAGCGAAATTTTCATTACGCATCCCCCTCGTACGCCACCGCGTTCTCTCGGTTTCGCTTCGCGGCTCGTCGCCGGTTTTTGTCTCTCACGCGCTAAATTCATCGATGGTTATCACCGTTCATCCGTTTTCCTTTCCATTCCGTGTATAGGACTCTCTCTCTCCGCATCGAGTCGCATTCGCTATCAAATTCCGATCGTGCCTTTCTAATCCGTATTTTCGGGGAAAGTGTAAATGAATTTTACTTCCGTTAGTTTTTTTATCGACAAAGTTGCAAAAAGAGTTTTCGGAACTTTATATAAATGCACGTGACTTTAGATAAATGCATAACCGCGTTTTTGATTTTTTTTTTCTCCTCGCCCTTCCACTTCATCCGATGCGATTCGCGAATGAAGAAAATTCGAATTGCCGAGCCGCACGATATATTTCTTCGGGGTTCATGTCGATCTGGCGGGTCGCGTGATTGAATTCCCAAGTCCCAGAAAATGACGGCGGCCCTTTATCCGAGGGTCTCGCCGGATGAACCTCCAAATGGTGGCAGATTATAGTGTCACGTGGTCCACAGGTTCCTCGGTATGGTCGAGGGGAGCCAGATATATTGTCTGTCGCACGCATCGCGTACGCGCGTATACGGACCTGGGGCCGACGAGCGTAACGCCGACGCGACAGATTGGCCGGGATAAATTAATTTCATTTACCGGTGATTTAGACGATCCGCGATGTTGAAGGGTGCGCCATTTGACATCCTCCACGCTTGCAACGTCGCGCCGAGACTCGACTACGAATGGATGCCTTCAGCGTGTCTCGGGCATCGTTATGCAGTAAGTTAGACGAACGTTAATCGCAATCTCTCGGTGGCGTTAATTCCGAAATATTAAGTAGAGCAGTATCGTTAAAATATATTGGAAATATACGCATCGTTAATTCTTTCGTATGTTTCAACTTCTAATAATTGTTACGCTATTAAAATTATACATTGCGATGAAGATACACCTTTGTCACTCTGGCAACAGTTTTAACAGTTCTTTAACGATATTTTTCCCGTTGTGATTGAGAAAATCTTTTTTTTTTATTTTTTCAAAGATTTAAAGAAATTTTCTATTTTTTTTATATTTGAAACTTTATTATTTTGATGCCCGTTTTAAGAAAATATACTTTTAAGTATTTAGACTCGCGTGCAACGAATAGCACTACGTTCATCTCTTATCTATGGATTAACAAGTGTTTACAGGCGATTAAGTTCCAGCAATGTAAGTACTTGCAAGAAACTTTAGGAACAACGACCTTGACCGTAAGCACGCTCGGCCGAACATTACATTCATCATCCGATGGCAGCGGAAATGTGTTGGCTAGCGGTACCCCGCAACTTTCCGGCTCCTCTGTTCCGGTTTTAATACAATTACGGCAGAATCTAATATCCCACGAGAACAGGGCGTTTAATACAAAGGATGCAAGAGCATCGTCGTAAGCGAAACGAGGATTTACGCGTCAGGAATAGTAAGCGGCGAGTGTGTTTCACAATGGATGGGTGAAGAAGCGACGAGAAAACAAAGCTGGATTATAAATTACGGCTTAAATTGCGCGCACTTTTAACACGCGATTCTGTATCAACGAGCGATCGATGATCCGCTTGGTGATCCGCAGACGCGGTGTGATTCGCATTTAACGCGAATCTCTCTGCTCTAATTTCAATAAGTAAATCCAATCATATAGTTTTAATAATCAGAAACCAAAATATTAAATTGTACAAGATTATATTAACGACAAATATATTGCAAAAGCGATTATTACATAACGTTATGTCCAAAATATCGGCGTACTCGACCAATATAATTGCGTTCCACTCCACATCCTGTAAAGCTCAATCAACTGGAAAGCAATTTCAATTTTGAGGTCAGCATTATAACAATTATCATCGTAACGATATACGTCATATTTTTTTCCTCATACAAATGCACCCTTTGTCACAAAAAAAAAACACTAAGGAAAAATCCACCAACTGTTCCCTCGTGATACTACAACCGCGTCCGGTGAGAGACAAGAATTTTTCTTGAAAAAAATCTTATGACGCAAAGTCGGGAGATTGTGCCGCTTTGCCGGAGCTTCTGAGAAACACCGTGTAGCCACGATATTTTCCGCGTGGAACCAAAATTATATATCTGTATATATATAATACGACGGCGTGGTGCGCAAGGAGCGGGCGCAATTATGCTTGAAAAACTTTTTTTTAGAGGAGACGGGGAAAGAGGTGGAAAACACGGCGAGTTTAAGAAGTGACATTCGTCTCCCGAAATTAACCTCGGCCCGCACGTGCTCGCGATACGAAAAACGCCCCGTAGTTTTTCCCGTGCCTCCAGTCCACCCCTCCGAAGACAACGAACGAATGCGACGCGCGGAGAATGAAATACGCCGGCACAGGCCGGGAGGGCCGGGCGAACGTAACAACGCGAACGCGAGATTCGCCAAAAGTTCCGAAAAATTATGTCGCGTTGGTGGAGATGCATCTCTAGGCGGCTGGCTTATGCAGCAAGTTAAAAGGCTTCCGCGAGAAAGTTGCGCTACACGTAGATTTTACGAGTTGCGCCACTTGGCGTGTATACCCGACCATTTATAGTAGCCAGTCCTAAATATTCAACTTTAATCTCTTATAAGAGCGGAAGTCTCGTGTAACACGCAATCATAATTGATTATAGCACTAAGATATCGATAAATAAAAGAACTAGATAATATTCTTTACACGGTTTTGCTTCAAAAGTCTTGACAAATTTTACTGAATCTGAAAATAATTTTTGTCAAGCTGTCCAAATAGTTATATAAGGCATTTAAATTGATTGCTAGACTGAATGCTGTCAAACTTTTGTAGCATTGCTCATTATACTTGAACATCCCTCATAATTATTTTGATGGTCCACCAAAATTATTTTCAGACCTGTATTCATCTAAATTTTTGGATACTTTAGCAAAATCGTTCTTTTCGTGCAGTAAAAGCGGATCTATGCGAAATGTACAATATATCTTTGCTTTGTGCTTTTATTTAGAAACTCCAAATGGGTTTTTTTTTATTACTAAAAGTAAAAGACATTATTTATCTAAAATGTAGAATACGGCTTTGTTTTTATCTGATACTTTCTCATTTTGCATTATTTCCTTGAAACATATATTTTTACTTTTAGTTTCTGCTGAGTATGCACTTTATTTTTAGTTTAATTCTTCGTCGTGTTTCACAAAGCCCGAAAATCGATCTCTTCATTTTTATCCGCAAATTAGATCAAATAGCTTGCCGTTTTATCGCCTCTCGCATCATTCGGGGCTGCCTGGTCTGGTAAACGCCAAATCAGCCACGAATTATAATTAAACTGGATCGCGCGGATCTAGCACGGTAGCTCATTTTGTTCCAATTTAGGATTTTCCGCGAGGCGAGCGGGCACTCTTGAACAGCCAGCCAGCCCGCGCGCCCAGGTAGGCTAGAACAGTGTAACGTGAAATTGGTACTTTGAAATTTCATTAGTGAAGTCAGGTGGCGTCACAGATTCAATTAGCTTTTTATTGGATTTCGAACTGTGCGAACTGTCAAAGCGGTAACCGCGCTAGCCGGCTGGCTCCCTGGCTGGCTGGCTGGCTGGCTGGCTGTGCTGCTGGATACAGCAACGAATCCCGCTGCAGCAACGCACGTACGTTGCGCGTGTACGCCGCCGCCGCCGCGCCGCACCGCGCCAGAACGGACGATCGCTTTGCCACCGAATCGATATTTTTACACCAACTCGGATAATCGCTTGCACAACTTTGCCGTGCCTTCGAATACCGTCGAAATAACTGATGGCTTTTCGAATGCCTGTGCAGTTGGTTTTACGCTTTTGCGGAAAACGCGCGGCTCGTATGCGCGTCCGTTTATCTTCTTCGTAAAACCCCCACGTTCGGCTCTCCGATAATTTATTTTGCAGTGCGTTCAGTAAGGTTTAAATAACGAGCCGCTAATCGGACAGTTACTTTGCTCTTGCAGACGTAATTCCGCACGACGGCAAAAAGACTGCTAGAATCATTTAAACACAAAATATGTATATTTTATCCAGAATTATATGTATACTATTTTTTTTGCGTTTTTAAATATTTTAAATATTTTTTATTAATTAATACATTTATTGATAGACTGAAAAAATTTAACAGTCAATAATTTACAAAAATAGAGCTTATAGGTGTAAATTTGTTATTTAATCGACAAGGTTCTCTTTTTCTTTGCATTAGTAAAAAAAAAAAAGATGACTTTGGTGATCTTTCTACTTCGATCGTTGCCGTCGTTAACGGAGTTTATGAAATATGAGAGAGAAGAGCGAGCAGACTTTGAAAGTCGGCAGAATTCGACCCCATGGTGGTTGGTACCACTCGTGCATCATAGGTTTATGGTTCCACGACGGCATTTATAAGGTTTGCTCGACTTGGCAAGTAACTTCCACCGCCGAACTCATCCCGGGCGTTTGGGGCGGCGATGCCGTGGAGCGCGTCATTACCGCCATGATATATGTACGGGGAATATCCGTTAATGCGTTTTTGGGGTTCCTTATTGAAAAATATTGCGTTGATCCCGCATTAAAGTGGCAGTTCATTGTTTTCTTCCTTTTTTCCCCGTAGTCGCTCGATAGCCATATCTTCGGAGTTTGTTCAACGCGGCGACGGTGTGATATCACAGAGTGTCGCTCTTTAATAACAATTTGTTGCACTCGATGTAATTGTCGGTTTAATCGAGACAATTATACCGCGCTGCGGAGCGAGACATTTAATTTGAGCGAGTTAATTTAAATATCTTATCTCTATCTTGCTGTTGCAATCGTTTTGCATGGCAACGGCAAAACAGCCAAAACGTCTGAACCGCATCGTTTATACAGTTGACTGATTACATCCCGCGTCCCTCCGTCCTTTCCTTCTTTCCTCCCATCGGTGATCCCATAAATTAGGGTAGCCACCCTACCGCGTTTACCCCTCCCCGCGGGGAAGCGGGACGATTTCGGACGCATGTCGCGGCGGCGTTACGCTGCCCTGACGTCGGTGGGCTCGTCCGTTCGACGGGCCCCGGACGTCTCATCCCGCGATAAATCAGACCGGACGCGTTACACGCGGATGCAATGCGTTTTCTCTACGTGCAGGTGAAACCAGATCGGCCGGTAGTTTTATCAAGCCGATCGCGGAGCGTGAGCGATACAGTTACGCGAGTCCCAACGCGACACTAAATTCACCGGGTAAAAAAAGAAGAGAGAGAATAGACGTCTTTTTATTTCTCACGAGATCTCGTTAAGTTTAATTCCACGTCCGCAGAAAGGGAGTTACTTCCAATCGAAGTGCGCTAACAGCCGAAAGCTAAAACGCGCCTTTGACTAAAGAAATCTGGTTTAACAGCGGTTTAACCCAGTTTATGCAAAAACTCAATTATTCGTAGAAAAAAAAAACAGATTTAGCAAAGAAAATACTTCTGAACCTCGTTCTATCATAAACTTCAATTACCAGCGCTAAAAAGTAGCGTTTTCTTTTCAGAACAACTGAGATTTATTTGCGTATCAATACGTCGTAACATTTGCGAAGAAATATGAATACTTCAGGCTTCTCGGAACGAGCTGACAAGCGAAATATGCGAAACTGTCATATCCCATCGTGATAAAAAAAAAAATTCTTCGCCCATATAGGAACATATTCTAAATCCTGGCGAAAATTCGATATATATATTCGCAAATTTCAGCCACGCAGTTTATTTCTCACTTTCCACCGTCAAAACTACTCTTACGATAACATCGCCAGGCAGCGTAGCCTGTAATCGACTTTTCCTCTAAATACGTTCCGCTTTTTTTCAAAAATTCAATTACGCCGCGTCACTCCACGAACGCATACACACATAAACGCGGCTTCTGGATATATATATATATATATATATATGTATGTAGGTATGTATATCCATATCGAAAATGTTCACGCGTGAAGTAGCGCGGTTGATGTAAAAGGAAGGGAAAAAAGGGAGAAAAGTGGATCATATGTCGTGGCAGCTTAATTATGGATAATCGCGGAGATGTCGCGTGATCCTTCAGCCAAACAATTTTCGCGGCGCCGACCAATATAGCGAGACAGTTTAGTCGGAAGCCTTAATCAGGCGGTCGATCTGCCGACGCGGTTCTCTGCAGAACCGGGAATGGCAAACGCGGGACGTGTTTGCAGAGGATTTTACCTACAGGCAATTAGACGGAGTTATAATTAACCCGGGCGGAGCAGTGATTATGGCATACGGACACCTACCACGCGCACGGTGCAGCCGAAGAGCCGACCAGACGTGGGATCACGTCGTCGTGTACTCTGGGATGTTTACCGGACATTCATTGGACATCGCGGAGGATTTGTTTGCATTACGGATTACAACGGTACGCAAGCTCGAACTGGCGGGCGTTTCTCAGTACACTGACGGTTGACACTGCGTCCTCTTACGTAGACTTAATCTCGTGGCACGGCGACAAATTGGCGCTGATTGGGTTGGATGATCCCGTGATTACTGTCTCCTTCTTCGACGAGATTCCTCTAAATCCTGACAAATGCCAGAGCAATAACGAGTGTATCGCGTACGAAACATTTATTCCAATTACTCGACATTCTTTTACACAGAAAAAACATTTAGTACCTTCAGTAAAATCTGGTTAATTGGGGCGTTTTTTATTTTTAATAGCAATCGAATATTTTATTGCGATAAATATTACCACATGCTCCAGTCAAATTGACATCCGTCACGAAATGAAGGAGTTCCAGGTTTGAACTTTAGCTGAGGTGGTTTCTCAATAAGTTGTTTATAGCATCGTTATTAAATTTGATGATTAAATTAATTTAAGATATTATTTTTAGCTTCTTTTTATGATTGCATTTTAAGTCCGACAATTGTATCGTCACGCAGTTTATACAAGTGAAAAATATATTTAATAATTGACATGAAAATATTATTAAACACCGAGATTCTCTTTTACCGAGAAATGTGGCATTCTTCCTTTTATTCGCATTGTTCAATTTAAATATTATTGCAAATATTTTATTTTATATAACAAAAATTGTAGTTGTTTTTGTGAAATGTAACTAAGAAAAATTCATTTATTCCGTGTCTTGTACGAATGGTAGGATGAGTCTATAAATCATTATATCAATAAGGCAGGCAATTTGCGAAAAAGACGCATGATAGAAACGTGTAATCAGGTTGCACACGGTGAAATTGCGACTCATATATTTCTGATTAAAGCAGATCTCATACAAAAAAGAAGCTCGTCCAATATCGATTTCTGTGTAATACTTTTACAACTTTTCTATTCGGCGACGACATTTTGTATATTCCATTTCTACATTCAATAATCTTACCTTGCTTCAACTCGCAAGACGTTGATTACGAATTGACTTCTTATCAATACCAATGGGACTTTTTGAAAAAAAAGGTCACCTCCATTTTTCGTGCTTGAAATGATACTGATATCAAGAAGCGTTTCGCAAGAGATGAAGCAATAATTTGTTGCCGAAGAAAGTTACCGATATTGCCTCTGAGATAGTTATCTAGATACGAAACCTCTATAAATCCCTATATATATATACCTAAAGACTATTATCCTATATATATACCTAAGACTATTATCCGTATTCATGCGTAGAAGATAAAGAAGGAAATCCGTTACACTTTATCGATACTTTACCGTCCTTCCTTTCTCCTTTAATAAAAGACCTGATTACGTTATTACTTCGTAAAGTTACAACGTGCCATTTTTGCGTATACATGCGCAGAGATAAGTTCTTTCGATGTCTCAATTTTAATTTATTGGAAACATAATTCCAAGAGTTCAATTAAGGTAATCATAACATCAACGTGTTATCTCGATCGACTTCACAACAATATAACTAATGGGTAGACACCATAATTATACATATTTTAATGATAGTTAAATCTAATATATCTTATAGGAAAAGCAATCTTCTTTTTTATGGATATAACAACATGTAGTTTCTTCTTATTAGCCTTAATCACTTTTGCGACCCTGAGCGATAGGCATTAGCAGCTCGTGATTTTGATTCCATAAATTTTGATCGAGTTCTCCTTGTTTGGAAACACGCGCGGATACGCGAGTGTATGCGTGCACGAGAATGGGAGAAGAGAAAACGCGCGTGTGCTCTTTTCAGGCGAGAGACCAGCAGCGTCGCCCTCCCACCTCTGTATAACTGACGTTTCATGAATTGGAAATGTAATTTTACCACCCAGCCGTGGCTCGCGGCGTCGTAACTGTTTGCATGATACCCAGGGCGCGAAGTAAACGAGCGCATAATTTCAGCCGCGAACACGTCCGCGGGGCCCGGCAACCCGGGAGGTGCCAAAGAGTATATTTCGCCGTGTGCCGGGTGACAGCGCGCGTAATCGCGATCACCGTGCTTTCTACCTCAACGCGCATTTCCCCTGAAAGATTGCTCTCGACTCTCGACGCTCCGTCTCGTCCTCTCTCTCTCTCTCACACACACACACACACACACACAATTATTAATCTTTTGCAAGACGATAATGCGAGATGAGGCAATAAAAATCGGAACGTTTGTCCAGCGGGACCAAAAGTATTAAATGTAACGTAAATCTAAATAATAAATGATCAATTTACTTAGATTATTTGCGGTAAATAGATTCTTCCTATCTTACATATTCAGGAATAATTTTTACATAATTTACATATAAAGATAAGAGTACATAATGAACTCGCTTCTTTCATCTTTGTGCGGTTGAAGCGCAATTACGCTCGTGCAAACACCTGCGATCGGGGTTCGTCGTTCTACGCGGCTGCTTAAGAGTTGAGAAGCGCTTGCAATTACGAGAGCATCAGCCGCAAATTAAGGCGACGGTCGCTCGCTCGCTGGCACAACCGAGGACAGGACCACGACGAAGAGATGAAAACGAAAGAAACGAAGGTCTCCCTGGGGCAGCGTATACCAAGCGCGCGGCGACGCTCCCGGACCAATAAGAGTCGTGTCTTAATTCTTTTCGCGCCTCTTTCTTGCGCCGGCATTATCATAACCGACCGGAGGGATAATCTTTTATTTGGTTCTCCCCCTCGTCGGTTATCCTCATCCGGTTCACGGCGCGCGGTATACGGCCGGCTCGTTCTCCAAACCAATTCTGCTTCCACGCCGCTTTTCCCGTTCCATTCCGCGGGCTTTCAGCCTCTCACGCCACTTAAATAAATCATATAAATACGACCGCTCGCGTTTGCCATCTTTCGCGACCAAGGGAGGGGGAGGGAAACGACGGAGGGACAGCAAAGCACGCGGGGGGGATTATACATTCACCGTTTTAATCTAATCTGCAGGCGCATGTAAGAATATATTAAAGAAAAACTTCGGGCGCCGTGCTCAAGACACACTCGCGAAAATTATACCGTCTCGAGCAGCGGCGCGGTACTGTCAGAGACGCGTCTAAAGACGAGAGAGACGGAAGGATGGAGAGAATATCGAAGAGAAAGGAAGAGGGAGAAAGGTGCCGAGGAAGAAAGAAGAGAAGACTCGAGAGGGAAGGCAAAGGAGCGGAAGTAGTTTCCATAGGCCGCTGGTTCTACGCCTATCCCGCATGTTCGGTTCTGTGCAAACTCCTGCCGCGGCACCAACTATCTAGACCCATACATTTATTTACATGTAATTACGTTACACCCTCTCGTCTCGCCTCGAGTTCTCGAAATCTAATAAACATGTAAGATGGGGCACCAACTCCCGTAGACAACGCCCTGCGCCGTTGCCGTAATTTATTTATGACAACGTGCAGCTTCACTCGGCGATGTCCAATAAAGTATAAAGTATAAAGAAGCATCTCCACATAATCATATCCGAGTGCTCCGGTTCGACTTGAACGAGTTTCGTTCGGTCGAGTTTCGTTCGGTAATTTACGGATAGCGCGCTTTCTTCGTCTCACGGGGATATGAGTGTACCGACGATTCTTCAAATATACGCATGTATTATCTTGACTGCGGGATTGTACTATGTATGTACTCGCAATCCTTCTCGCGCGAGTCGCTACGCGCGTGACGAGGGATTACGAACGCTGCCGCCTAATTTGAGATGCACCTGTTACTCAAGTCTACGCGCGGCTTAAGTGGAATCGGAAACCAGATGCGCGCCAGATAGATCGATGAAGGAGGAAGGAAAGGGATAATCCGTATGGGAAAAGGAGAAAATAACTCGCGTAACTCGTCGGACTTCCAGGCAAGCTGCATACGGCGAGGTGAGGCGAAGCGTATTGACACACACCCGCATGAGAAGTCTCCTGATGCAGACGTGTGTGTGTGAGAGAGAGAGAGAAAGAAAGAGAAAGAGAGAAAGCGCCATAAGACGCCTCCATAGAGACGAGGTCGCCGTTCACGGAGTCAGGCTTACTGCAGAGGGATGGGAATCGTCCGTGAGAGAGCGGCGCTACGTGCCGCGGGAGGGTGAGGGAACGTTGGTGGCTGGATGTCGGGGGATGGAAACCGGCTGCTGCCTTATCTCCGCGCACCGAGATTGACTTCCTTTCTATCCATTCAACCGCTCAAATGAGTTCCTTTGATAACTGTTGTGTGATCGAGTGCACTGAATACTGAAGGGTCCGTAGCCTCGCAGCCCAGCGGCGAATATTTCGCTGTCTGACGACGGCGCCGTCGTCGCGGAAAGAAAATTTCAGCTCGTACTGCGGGATTCGCAACGCTTCAGTATTCTTGACATTTTCAAAAGTTAAAGTACAAATATATGACGGTCGATTGATCACGCGAATGTAAACTTTGAGATCTCGATGTCAGTAATTAGATAATATATGCGTTTTTAAATAATATTGTTGAGGTATTTTTCGATTGATCAAAGTGTTTATTACTTTTTTTTTACTGCTGTTGAAATCGATTCACTTGGCAATCGAGCATTCTTGAACGAGTGTTCGATAAATTCATATATACGACCGTATGTTGACGGGATTAGATTTTTTCGTCGACCCTACCCAAACGCTTCGTGGCGTCTCCGTACGGAAGATTGCACCCTTTCCAGTTCTCAGAAGCTCTTAATTAATGGCACCGGCACGCCGACGTGGGGCCCTCCAACGCGCAGGCAGGGTAAGGAGAGTTTATGCTGCAGACCTGTAATCTCATGATGCCGTAAGTTATTCTAAATGCACTAGTGGGACCTACGAGATATCCTCTCGGTGTTCTCTGGGAGGTAAGTTTCGACCTTCTCCTCGCTGTTTCACGCGCCACTATGCCACCCCTTTGGTGGTCGGTAGTTAAGCACACCTGACATTCCCGTAGTACAAACAGATAATATCGGGTAGAGAACGTTATGGAGCTCATTTAGAAGAGGAAGATGACAAAAAGTAGGAAAACACACACCTTATAAGCGAATAACAGCGTTTTGCGCATAAAAAAAAAGCTTTCGCCTCCTTTCGCATGCAAAACGAATTTTTTGAAATATCATGGCATATTGCAAAAATGATAATAACATGTATTCAAATAACAAAATTATAACGAGAGAGGAAAAAAGAATAATCATGTACAAATAACCTTTCGTTATATTACTACCAAACTTAGCAATACTTGTTACAACGGAAATACATAACATTATGTTAAATTTTCATAGTATGATAATTACGATATGCGAATAAATTTTCAAGTTTATTCTTGTAATTCAAATATTTGAACGCGAGCAATGCTGCATTAGCTGCTGTTGCCGGGTATCGGTACTGTTAGTTACGCGAACGTGTCACGACAACATGGCATCGCAAAAATTCCAGAGAGGTTGCTTTGCAGCCTAAGGGTAGTGACCGACGTAAGTAGTAACGAAGGAAAGACGAGGGTTGATAATTGTCAGGATACTCCGAATTTACCCCTGGTCCCCATTGCACGAGGGGCTTACAAACTTTTCCGTCTTGTTCTCTCTGCGAGAGCCCATTTCCGTTCTCGTTGATGGTACGTATACCTAAAATACGCGAGTGTGATACCAGTCGCCCTTCTTCTCTGCAACCCTTCCGCCACCGCTTGATTTATCACACGCGACAACGACGTTATTAACCCCGTGGCTAGATAAAGCATTAACACCGCCCGTCTCATCTCGTCTCGTCTCGTCTCGTCTCGAATATTAGCCATCGGCCTCTCGAGAGGCTACAGAGTACGGCCTAAGAAATGCCAAGGATAATTAACGCGCTGCTGTATGACTCACGCGACTGTAATCCATGTAAATTTCAAGCAAGAGTTAAGCGCGAGAATGCCCTTTTTCGAGCGATAACTTTCGCCACACGCCATTCTCCTCCCGAGCCCGTTACTGTTATAACATTCTTGCATAAAGAGGCTGAAAGGGATGATAAGGGAGAATTATTAACACGAAGGAATGTTGATAATAAATGTTTGATTTATTTCGTTCGTACAGGCTAATTGAAAAACGTACAAACTTTTTTTTAAACGAATGTGCAAGTCAGGTATAATATATTATATCATCATAACTGCAATAATAAATTATTCTTTATAACTGAAATTAAAAATAGCATCTTTGGATTAGCGAAGTAAAGTTGCACATTAATTTACATTTTAACATAATGTATAATTTTCATGTTGCACGGTATATTTTCCATTTATTTTAACAATTTAAAAAAAACGCGTAACTATAAGCTATATTCAATATTCTTCAGAGAGCAGAATAAAAGCAGAGAATACAAATAGACTGAAATAAACCGTGTTCATACTTTTCATACGCGCACAATTTGATTTTTTTTCTTATCAGCTTTAGTAGAAATCTGTTGAAATTGTGCTTTGTTCATTTTTGATTGCTTTCTTTGCCTCCAGCGATTCCGATTCTTCTTTCGCGTTACACAACACGTTACGTAGGTTCGAAGCTAATAAAAAAACTTACCGAGACACTCCCGTCTCTTCCTGCATCTCCTTGCATCTCGCGCGAGCACGCCGGGAGCTTTCTCGAGTGCCTGAGACTCTCATCCCAGACCCGATAATATCTCGCGTACGAATCACAAACGACTTTGCTGTCGTATACCAGAGACGCGAGAATGCTGAACCTGCGCGTAAACAATTGGAGCAAGAGGGAAAGAGAGAAAGAAAAAAAGTCTTTATCCTTCGCATCACGGCGGATCGAACGTCGGCCTGTTGCGTTGCTCCTTCGCACGCACCGCGGATATGCGTGCGCGATCACGCGTCGCGACGCGACACGGAAGGAAGCGGGCACGATCGGTCGGGATGGCATCAGAAATTCCGAGAGAGGCGTATTTACACTTCAATAAACGTTATTACTGGATGTCGCGCTGCGGCACGACGTGCTCCGTCGTCTTCTTCCCCTCTTCCCTCCCCCCCCCTCTCTTTCTCTCTCTTCTGATATACATTCGTTTTATATTGTACATGAGGAAGGAGAGAGAGCGAATGTAGACGCGACGCTGACGCGAGTTAGACATCTTTGGCTTTTACTCGCTTACCTTCCTCCCCCCCCCTTCTCTCTCTCTCTCTCTCTCTCTCTCTCTCTCTCTCTCTCTCTCTCTCTAATATCAACAGCAAAGGATATCGGCATTGACGGGTTTCCTCCGTTTGCCTCATTGAATACAAAATACATTACCTGCCGCGTTGACGGCCGAGCGACGAAGAAATTCAACGGCGTCAAGCAACCGTGCGAATTCCCGTCGGTCGGCCACGTGCCACGACCACCTACCTTGCCGGATATTCTAAATCGTTGCGAAGACCTCGGGGACGGCTCTCTCGAGCCGTCGAAAGTTATTTCTGCGGCTCGAATGCCGGATGTTAACGTTCACCGTCGCAACCAGACGCGGAAATCAAACCTGTCGATCAAAGAGGGACCCCACTCTTCGAGAGAGTGGTCGTCGACAAATGTTCTGCTTCCGAACTGAACGCTTTCTTGATCATTCTTGCGCTTAACGTTTCTCGCACGACCTGCAAAATTTATATTCCGGGACGAGTGACGTCGTGACTTATTTAATTAATATTACGTACAATCTATTTTAACTTTCTGTCCGCAACGTTTTTACTCTTTCCATCTGCACTCTTGGATCTTTTCTGTTTCTTTTACTGTTATGGGCTTTCAAAAGATCTAAAAAAATATTCAGAGTGCTTTTCAACATTTCTATTAATAGTTTTTTAATTCAATGTTAAAATCTTTATTTAATAAACCCTGCCTTTTTTCAGAGAAATTTGAGTGAAATTTTGTTTTTGTCAAAAAGACCCAGATTGCAGACGAGAGGGTTAACCTTGCAGTTGTTTTTTTTTCTTTTTTTTTTTAGTTACAATGCCCGAATAGCCGGAGCGAGGAAAGCCAACGTCGGCGGACGTCGCGGGTTCCGTCATCAAGGATATTCGCCCCCGCTCTACACATTTTGCCGTCCGTCTTTCCCGCGCGGCCATCGGGTAGTGGCGTACGGGTGGAACCGGATGATATAGCGCGTGAAATTTGTCGCCATTGTGCAGCGACAGAACTACGCGGGGGTAATACGGCGCTACCGCTAACTAGCCCTTGTTATAACGCCATTCGTTCGTCGTTGTTCGTTCCCGTCGCACCCCCTTCGCGTCGACCCTCCACGCCACCCCGCGCCGTCCCCCGACCACCGCCGGCGTTTCATTTTGACGGACCGACCAGCCAGTTTCGCCCTGCCGAGACGTCGAAACTATAACAGCCTCTAAATGTCCCACGCTCCATGGATTTCGCCGAAATCTGGTAATTACCTCTATTCTGAACGAGAAGAGGAAGACGAAGGAAGGAGACAGACAGGGAGAGAAAGAGAGTGTGGGTAGGGGGAAGGGGGAGAAAGAGGAGCCAGACGAGTGAATTACTTGAGATCGACGATTTCGTGCCACTCTGCCGTCGTCGACGAATGAGCTATTTTTTTTCTTTCCTGTTTTCTTCTTTGGCTAGTCACACGTCGTATGGGATCTTCACTCGCATCCCTCATCTCGCAAACGTCTCGACTGTAAAATGCGCCGTAAACCTCCGAGTAAAAGCTCATTTCTTCAAGTACTGTTTAAGTTACGTTGCAAGTCTTACCGCAAGCGCCGCTTAGATTTTTCCTTGAGTAGAAAGGCTTGTAAAAGTTCCGGCGGATCCGTCGGGGGCTCGGAGTGGGCTAAAGTGCGACGACTGATTTCGCATCGGTAAATACATACGCCCGGTTTGCCGTAAAACTACATAAAACATTTGGCAAGCACGCGTCGTTGCCCGGCGCGCGATATAAGGGGAACCGCCGGGCAGCGCGGGGCGAAGATGGTGGGTATTAAATTTCATTTTAAATGGCTGAGACCTGTCAGTCCCTGTGTTTCCGCAGATGTTGCCAAGGAAGCGCTTCTATATTCGATATTTCGCGTCGCGCGTTTCCCACACTTGGCACTATATTTCGGCGTCACTGCATGGAAATGGTGATCTTAAAAAATCGCCACGCAAAAGTCAGTAGTCAAGAGAATAACGTGTCGACTTATAAAGAAAGTTAACATGAGAGAGAGAGAGAGAGAAAGAAAGAGGGAAAGAAAAAAAAATGGCAACGTTTTGATATCGTGATAAAGTCAGTTAATTAAAGATAAAAATTTCTATTAAATCTTATTGCACGAGTAATAGATAAAACGTAAATAACAGATGGGGAAATTGCAGATAAAATCTCTCTCTTCAGATCCTTTATATAATAAAATTAATTCACATTATTTACGATTCGCCGACCTTTGCCGCGGAGTGAAAAGCGTTCGAAAATAACATGTTTTCTTTGAGCAATAAAGATTTATCGTCGTCGCGCGCGTTCGTTCTTCTTTTCAACGGGGGAGGAATTCGAAGAACAAGGAACAAGAGGTTTTCAAGGAGAAACTCTACCTGCGTGTCCTTTGTAAAACTTTAACTCACTTGAGACAAAGTCTTTGAATGAATCAAAAGCAGGTGCTTCGGGAGAAAACCGAATAACGCCGTCCTTAGTGGCAACCGCAGAGCCGACAAGAAACTTGTCAAAGAAAAGAAAGAGATTCAGGTAGACGCCATTAACGATTCATGATTACCATCTGCATTCCACGACCGGCTTGCAGAAGACCGAAGAACCGAACGCACGCGAAGCGAAATGAATTTATCGCGAAGCGTTATGTCCTACGCTCGCGCAGATTTCGTATGGACTACACGACGCGCCCTATCTCGAAGGAGTGCGATTTAATGCACCGGATATTGGAGAAGGCGGGAGCGTGTCCAATAATGTGTCGGCGAAAGAACAACGGACACTCCGAGCCCGAGAAGAGAGGAGCAGCAGCTTCCGGAGCAGCGGCACAGTGACAGAACAATTTGTGCACATAAATCACCGACTCGTTTCTTTATATCGTTTAATATGAATCGTCCCGCCTGTTTCGCTCGTAGGGCACGGTGCGTAAGGTACGGTGCGTCGGGACCAACGGTTGTGTCGAGATTGATTGCGAACTATGATTCTGTTACGAACCGGAGTAATGCGGCTCGAGAATAAGAAAAATTCAAGTCAAATTTTCGCGTGATTTTCAATGCTCGTGCAAAAATCATCGGTTTATACGTGCTATATATGCATGCGCGAATTGCCCGGGCTTGCTGCGTGTAACAATAACATTGCTTTCTGTTCTTGAAAAATTTTTGATAGGACGAAAGCGTTTATCGCGATGTCACGGCGTGCACATCCAATATTTTCCATGCCGCAAACGATGCACGTTGCTTTTTTCGCGGATAAAGGCAACGAGAGGCGAGAGAGAGAAAGAGAAAAGGAGCAAGAGAGGAAGAGAGAGAGAGAGAGAGAGCGCCGCTGAATTCGACTCACGTACGCATTTATCCTTTTTGCGGAATGAGTGATAATTCGACGAAATCGAATTACCGAGCCGGTCCGGCGTGAAAAGCGCCCAAGTTAGCCGCGGTGGACGGTAACCCGGCGGTGCGCTGCGCAGCGCGTTTTCAAAATTTAATTATGACGTGCTGCACGTGCGCGAGTATCCGCGCTCCGTGCCGCACATATATGATACGAGCCAAAGGAGCACGTATTGAAATGTAACTAGCTCGCTCACACCGCTGCCAAAGGCAGATCGCGGCCCGGTCCAGAGGCTCTCCTCTTCCTCCCTTTCCTCTTCCTTCCCCTCCCCGTGTCCCGAAGCAGTCTTTGTTATTGACGGCAAAAGTTATCAAATAATATTAATGTAATTTAGACTGGACTTTTGTGCAGCTTTTTACGATAAAAAGTAATATAAGTTAGTTTGAAACACGTATGTACTTTATATTGCAACGTATTATTTTTAAGTTTAAAATGTTATATTATTTTTGCTTTTTTTTGTAAATGTGTACACACCAACTTTGGGGAATTTCAATTCAGCATGTTACGTTTTATGAAATTCTTGCGACGTACAGACCGTTTTTAATTTGCTAAGAGGCGGGATTCAGAAATCTAAAAACTCTTTTTTTTTTGCTTTTTCGACATTAATTATACTAATCCCATGTGTTTTGCCTCTTTCCCTCGGTTTAGAAGCGAGCAAACTTCACTCGGTTAAAATTCTAAAGTTAAATGCACCTGACCGACGCATTGTTCAAGACGCTATGAGATGTACCATTCCCGGAAATTCATCTGTCGTACGACTTCCTGTCTATAAGAGATACAGTTGTTAGTCAGACGGACAAAACTAAACGCCGATATATCTTAATGAAATCTTTTAGAATTCGGACGCTTGAAAGAGTGCTATATATACAATTCAAGTGGATTCTGTATGTTGCATCATCAGGAGAATTCCTTCCGTTGAATTTTCTCATTTATCGTTTCGTTACATTAGATTTGCCGTCTTTTTGATAAAGTAATAGAATTTTTTCTTAAAAGATTTCTGTGTGATACCTGTCAAAAACAAAAAATATATCGCAATGAACAAATTCACGCGTATCCTTCTCGGGCATAAATAACGTGAAGAGGTCTATCCAGATATTTACTTTATAAGATTGACCGTCCAACTGTGCGTCCAAGAAGAAACACGTGTTTCGCCAAGAGATGCATAAACACATGCGTTAGGGATGCTTTCGCGAAAAGCGAGCGAGAGATGTGTATCCCGCGAATCGCCGGTTACGGTCCTCGAGAATTTATATCGTCGACTTACATTCCGATGATACCGAACGAAAGACAAAGACCCGGGCCGAGTATCCGAGACGTCGGTTTGATCCCCTTAACTCCACGAGCTCGATTTATTACAAAACCCAGACCATTTCCAGAGACGACGCATTATCGATAAGACGAGAGAGGGAGAAAGAGTGGCTTAAGGTCCTCGAAAACGTGCGTATAATTCCGCTGGAATGTATCGCTCGATCGCTCTATATTCTTTAGTTTCCTTCCCTCTCGCTTATCGCTCCACGATAGCCTGTTTCAGTTTCAGTAGAAAACCCCGTTGTTGATCAGACCTATCGTTCCAGAGAATCAAAGAATATATCATGCATTTATTTGTACGTATATAAATAACTACATACAGTTAGACAAATTTCTTGCATGATATTATGGCGTATCGCATAATATTATGGCGTATTCCATAAAACTGATAATACGAATAAAATTTCTCATTTTGAAGTCAGTCCAATTACATAAGTTATTTCAAGAGATAATTTAATAGCCGTTAGGAAATCATGATTTACTTTTCTGCTCGCTTTCCGTATCAAATTTCCGCACCAATCGTATCCGTGTACTGTTAAATACTAAAAATACTAAAATTAGACGATAAAAGGTTATGTTAATACAGAGATAAATAAAGAGAGAGCGGTATATCTGCCAGTTCAATTAAACTCTGACCGACCCCAGCCGCAGAGTCTGTTCGTACGTCGTAAGATTATTTGAACAGCTGAGATCGAAGAGAGAGAGAGAGAGATAACCGGCGAATAAGCATCAGACTTTGCGATCTCGCCAGGTAGGTGAGAAAGATTTGATTCCTGAAAACGACGAAGAGAGAAATGAATTAATCGACCGTGAAAACGCAAGCGGAAGGACAAGAGAGAGAGAGAGAAGAGGATATCCCGCGATGCGCCGCGGTGGCCGATAAATTTGCCGGAAGTTTAATTTCATTTTATAGGCGCGATACTTTAGCGAAAGCACCTGCACTTTACACTAACGGCGCCGCGCTGTCGTGAGAGCCGCGAAAGCGGGTGGATCGCCCTCGTCCTCCGCGCCGTCGAGGTCTAGGAATTATACATTATACCGCTCTAAATCATGGCTCGAGCGTGCAACCTCATGTAATTATATCGTCGTTTTTAGAGAGCCCACCCTTAATACGCCGTTATGCGGCCCGTGAGTCTTACTAACGTTTCACGCCTCCCTCTCTTCTCGCCGTCACACACGCGAGCGCGCAACACGACTCGTCGCTTCCCCGAGTGCGATTAACGTTACTTACAACACCACCAAATGGAAGACATGCACTTCGGATTTTATAATTTATAAAGTAACTGAACGACTGGTTAACTCTGAAAAATACACAATTGCGTTCTTACATTATTATTTTTTAAGTATGTATCGCTGATTGTAATATTGTCTGTATAATTGTAATTAATGACTTATTCTGTCACCGGCAAGAATCTACAGTACAAACATTGTTAATTTTCCATAGATTCTAAACGCAAACGTTCCCTTAAATCAACAAAGACTCCGTTGTTTACTGTTACGATGCATCGAGCGACGGCAAGACGTGGAAAGGTAAAGTTTACTAGCGCGCAAACAGATAGCGGCGTAATATAATATTAATCGGTTGTATTGTGAGGCGAGACTCGTGGAAGTCAAAGGGTGCCTCCGCTGCTGCCAGATTGCCAACCAAACGAAGACAATGAGGGAAAGGGAGGTGCTGATCAAACACTTGATTAAAGAAAGTTTCCGATAGCTACTCCGCGCGAGAAAACCAACGTTCCGACCGCGGTGATTGGATAAGGTAGGGTACCAGGAATTTCCACGTCCCCCGCGCCCCTCTCGTCACTACCTATCGGTCCATCGTCGATGCCATCCCGACCTTCCTTCGTTCTAAACTCGAAAGTTCCTCGAAGCGAAGCCGAAAGTCTAACCGGCTTGTTCGCTACCAAACGTTCGTTTTTTCACCATAATTCGCCACAATCTTCACGGCGGTTTAATGACATTAATAATGTACAGCCTCGATCATTTTGTTTACCACTTCTTACATATTTTAAAGATGTACGTATTACATTGCAAAGTATTAACAAAAATTTTTTAATTTCATTGTTCTATTATTACGTTTGAGAATCTGTGTAAAAGTTGAACATAATTATCTTACTGGTTTAAAAATTGTTTCATTTTTTTATGTTTGCTTTTGTGTCTTAAAATAGCATTAGAAGCATTAGGAATTACATCAAATTTTTTATATATACTAATAAAACTTTAATAAATTTTTATGCAAAGTTTATTTGGACCCACTCATTTGTTTAAAAGTTATTAACCTAAAATGCAGCAAAATGGATCATTTTCTCTGCACGAATCATTATAAATCAAATTTTTTATTAATTTTTTCTTTGCGCAGTTAATTTCAACATAAAATTCTGGTACTCACAACTATAATTTTTTGTCGTTAATTAAGAGAAAGAAGAATATATTTAAGAAGCCTGTTTGAAGTTTTTACACTTCAATAATTTTAGCTGGTAGAGCCCAAAAAACACCCTTAAATTTAAAAAAATATTTATAAATCCTACAATTGCGATCATTTTTTATTGGATAATTTACAACTTCCTGAACTCAACTAAAATATGTTTATTATATTTCTATACTTGATTATATTTTTTATATAGTAATTGTATTTATAATTTAGACAATTAATACGATTAATAATATAAATAGAATTTTATATGTACAATAGTGTGTTTATAATACGTACATTTTTATTTTGCCTTTCTCAATCGTTAAGACTCTTCCATCGAAAAACAAAGACCAATTAGAATTATATTACCTCTACCGTTGCGCTGGACGATTTATGCGGTCTGCATAAATCTCGTGGAAGACGGTTATTAAAATATTAAATATTCCAATGAAAGGCGAGCGCGCCTAACGTTAAACGAATAATCCGATTACATATATATTTAATATCGACGCGTTTGACGATATTTCGATCGGACGAGACGGAAACAGTCTAGAGGAGAAGTTAACGACATGCAGATACAAAAGGCCGCAGTTTTTAAATGACTCAAAAAAAGAAAGAGATAGACGCTAAACCATAGGAGGGAAAGGGGGGATGGAGGGACGAGACAATTCCGAATGAATGAAATGTAAATTGAGGAATGAAGGTAACGTTGCGGAAAATTAAATACCATTTGAATAACGCAAATGCTAATAGAATTATCGGGCTGATCGATTAAAGCAATAATACTGCCTGTCTTTCTGCCACTCGTGTCGGTTCTCGCCTTTATCCCCTTATCTATCGAGGGCCCCATTCTCTCCCTCTCTCCCTTCCCTCTTCCATTCCTTTTATCCTAACTTCCTTTCGTATCTCTTCCGTACCGCTGTCTTAACGAAGAAAAACCGTCCTCCATTCAAAATCCTTCCGTTTCCGAAAAGCTCTTTCCTCTTTCCCCTTTTCTTTTTATCCAAGTCGTTATTCGTGTGGTAACGATCTTTCTCTCTCTCTCTCTCTCTCACTCTTTTAAAAACGATGACCTTTTTATTTCTACGAATACGAGACGTTGAAGAAGCGACATTGCAGAAGTCGAAGTGGAAGGCACGACTGAATCTTTAGGCAGCATCGGTCGGATGGGAAATCTCTTCCTACCTCGGCTTTCGTTAACGAATGCTACGCAGGTACGATTGTTTAACGCAGCAAGCGTGAGGAACGAAGCTTTTAGCCAAGACGAATGAGACGACTGACTCAGTCTCGGCACCAACAGCAGGAAATTGCGTTTCATTGTAGCGAGACGGTGTTTGCTTCTAGGGTACGATACCTACCGTTCCCTCACCCATTCCACCAACCCCCTTTCTCGTTCTCCACGAGCCTTGGCTGTTTGCAATGAGATACGAATGACAATTACACCAGGTATGTAATAGTCGTCCTTCGCCGCGAGCGACGGTTATTTAAGATATGTCTAGGTCTATTCTGCGGAGGATTTGAATCGTCAAAGAACGTTTATCGTCTTGAAGATAGGGAAGGAAAATGTTCAGTCGCGATATACGAGTTTTGAAAATAATTTACAGGGTCTTATATTTCAAAAGGACTGACATCGATACATCCATTACATAAGAACTTGAGTAAAAACTTTCACAGCTCGTGAAATGCGTCGCGATAGCCTCATCGCCACGGTGACATCGCTATAATCGTCTTATAGAAATGTGAGGAGTTGAATGTAGGAGATACAACTCATATATAAGGGTGGCAAGCAAAGAGGACTGCCAAGCAGATTGAGTACGATGGCGGGCCTGTCCCCGCGTGGCCGAGCCTCGGTTATTTATATTCATATCGATGCATAGGAAAAGTTGGTGGCCTTTCTTGCCTCCGCAACCGCCGTCGGCCCCCCGCCCTTTTCCGCCGTCCCTTCGCAGGCCTCCAGCGCGCCAGTTGCATCTCGGCACAACGGCCATAAATACGAAAAACTCGTGCAGTCAGCCGCTCCTGGGCGATTTATTGCATATGAGCTCTTGGATTTGTCAATCGTGTGCCGGTCCCCTCTTTCTCCTCCTCGTGTCGTCTCCCTCGGTCGATTTCTCTCGCCGGGGTTCGATACTGCGAACGCTTGTTCCAAGGAACAAACCCTATAAATCATCCCTCCGACTGCGATATCGTGGATGCCAGAAATCGCGGCGAGTAGCCACTATCGCCTATGTCAGACGATAATGCGTATCGCGTGATTTAGTTAGCGATAGGAAACGCGATCAGGAAAGAAGCTTTAATGCGTTCTCGACAGTCGCCATCCTGGAAAAGCTTTTTTTCCTATGAACGTTATTATTCCTTTTTTTTAAACGAAAAGATTATGATCGATTGATATATAGCTATATATTGATATATGTTAAATTAAGAGAAATTAATTGAAATTTATTTACATATTTTATTCTATGATACACTAAAAAAAGAATTTGATAATAATAATCAAACTTTATTGCAATAATTTCAATTAAATGTTTGGTTAAACATGTATAAACAAATATTTAGTAATTATATTAATAGTAATCCAACGTAATAATAATAACCAAGTGGTTAATAAACATCACTAAATATTTAATTATATCAACTGAACATTTAATTGAAATTACTTTACTAATGCTTAGTAACTAGACTTGATTATTACTAATTTGTTTTTAGTGTAATTTTTGAGTAATATTTGTGTAGATTTAACTTTGATTTTTTAACATATTGATAAAAGTTTATTTAAAAGAGTTTACATAATATATCACATTAAAAATTTTTATTGTTACTGTTACGTTATCTATAAGGATTGTTGAAGCGGATTTTATTTGCAAAGATATTCGGCCAATTTCAGCTGCATGCGTGACGTCTTTTACCATGAGCCCTTGGTTCTCGCTCGAAGATTTTAACGGGAAAGAGTGCTGCTCGTATTACGTACACGTACGGGATGCCCCGTTAGCCGATCGATTTATCAAGCGAGACAATTTACGAAGGAACCACCGTAAAGCTCATCTCAAAGCACGGAGGTGGCAGATCGAACCTGCGGCCACCCAGAAAATAGAGTGTCCTGAAGCAGGCCGAGCGTGTCTACCAATTTATGACACGTAATTAAAAAGTCGAGCCCGTCTATAATAGAGACTCTCAAAGAAACATATTTTATTGGTTGAAAATCAGGCACGAGGTACGACGACGATTCTTTAGAGTCCCAGTTAACATTAACGAATGCATTATTTACAGCGCATAAAATGTTGGACGAATCTATGAGACGCTCAAGAAATGCTTCTAAATTTATTATTGCTGAATAACTTTATTTCACGATCTTCCATCAATTTCTAAACAATTTATATACACCCCATAGATATGTAGTAAATTTAATTTAACGAAGAGGATCCTAATTACATGTTATAATATCATTGTCGGCATATGCTCAATAAAATAGCTGATACGCTTTCGGATAACATTTGCCCAGGGTGAAATCAATACTTGTTTTCTAAAATAATTGTCACGCCTGCAAATCCTTCCATATAATTTCAACGACTTATCCGTATTATTCTCCACGCGCATCCATAATAATTATCTGTAAATAATATCAATTAGCTCGTAACGTCAACATTAAATACTTCAAATGCTGCGCGCGAGCCGCGTTCGATCTCGACTCGCCCGACACGAGAGCGTTTAAATTAATCGAGATTTAATTAAATTTCATGTAAATTAATATCCGCACCTCGAATTACATTTTATTCGTTTTGCGTATGCGAACAATATTTTCAATGAAAGCGTGTACATTGGGAGTGTGCTGTGCCTATTCAGTCTAGAAACTGTTTCCTTTGTTCCTTCCGGCTTGCAGACAAGATATTTACACACACTCTTGCTTCTTTTGCGCTATGTTATGTAAGTTAGAATAAGGAGCAAATATTCAAAACAACGTGTAAACGGACGTTTTGTGTTTCAATTTTTTTTTAAGTATTAATTGCGTGCAAAATTTTTGTGCAAAAAAATTTTACGCTCATCGCTGTGAAATGCATTTTCTGCAAAAATTACGCATGGAATTTGCATGGAATTAACTGAAACATCGATACGGTATCAGTATATCAAATTGATTAACACCGTTGAAAATACGTTCGACGTTTTATCCGTAAAAAAAAATTTGTGCTAGACTCAAGTCGCGTTTTATACATACAGTCTTGTTAATTTTGTCTTGCCAATGGATAAAATAAGGTGCAAAAAAAATGGAAGAAGAGTACTATCCCACCTCGTGAAGAAACGGCAAAGAAACAGGAAAAGAAAGAGACAAGCCGAGAGGGAACGACGCGATTGTCGCTCTCTTCTCATTATACATAGAACCCGGACGAATGCAAGAGCTTGCTTCCAACGGCAAACTTCCTTGAAAATTCAGGGCTGCAGGGAGGAAAGTTCTTTTAATTTCATTTACTCTAATTTGTAAGGTAACTTTCCAATAGTGATTCTCTCTCGCAGTCACGGCACCGGGAATATGGGTTGAATTGGCGAGGGTGTATCGGCAAACTTGAGCAGTTTCGCTGTCCTATCAGCTCCCGCTATTTTGATTCACTTTATAACTTTTACGTTCGGATTGTCCGTCCACGAAGGTGCGCGTGTTTATCTGCATTCTACAGCGGCATGAATAAATAAAGGTTGCGAAGGTGATTACATACGTAATGTCGAAATTGTAATTAGTTTGCGCGAAATTAAAGTTAACAGATAAACAAATAATATGTGTTTTCAATTGAGTGTCGTTACGGCGCAACGCCGTGATATTACAATTTTGTTGAGTGTTGGAATTAATTAATTTGTCAGATATCCTTTCATAAGATTGAGAATAGCTTCAAAGAGTGGCGCTCTCTCTCTCTCTCTCTCTCTCTCTCTCGGCCGTTGGTATTTATTAATTGAGAATAATCCGAATTTGTGCTTCAGCCAGATTCTCTGTCTTGGGGCAGCTCTCTGCGCTATAATCTTTTCCAATTCATTTTCCAGCTTTGTCTTCTACCATCTCGACTATTGTTCTCCTCGGACTCTTGCGAAGCATAAAAAGTTACGGAATATGTCATAAATACTCCAGATTTAGTTCCAGAAGAATAATGGTACATTTTATGCATTAATTATAAAGATATAATGAGAGTGAAACTCTCCATCAATTGATCAAATATCTTATTATTAGCGATTAATGCAGCGTAAAAAATAAATAAATTCAATATCTACGAATTTAGCGACTCTTCGTGCTTAACGATACATAGTCAGGGAAAATGAAATATTGAAGATTTCTTGATCAATCTTTAATAAAATCGTTAGCGAAATGGTTGAGACATTTTTCGTGCTGCAATGGATTGACTTTTATTACAGCTGAAAATGCTGATATTTCTACGAAACTCTGGTTTGAAATTCACGAACCAAACCGGTGCTGCTGTTATTTCAAGTAATGGGGTATGTTTATGCACGCGAAGTAACTAAACTTACCTACTCCTCAAACGAAGGAACGTAGCTTTCTTCAGCAACGGGCTCTCCTCCGTCTCTCGACGCATCTCTTCTTCCGCCCGCCTCGCTCCATTCTGAATGATAATAAGATTTGACTCGTTAGAAGTTTCATTAGAGCTTTGTTTACCGCGTCTATGGGCGAGAACGGGCGAGAAACGGAACGGAGACGCAGAGACAGGATGAAGCTACTCCGCGAAGGTGCTGTTCGTGTCTCGTTGAAGAATGCCTGACATTCGAGTAGCATCTCGAGTGTTAAATATCTAAAAAGCATGCAGAGAGTGTCAACCAGTCTCATACAAGCCGTTAACAGATTATCCCGCAGCGAAATTGTCCGCTTTTCAATTCGTGTACGCAGCAATATGCGTAATCAACTGTATATAATGCTTACGTAACATAACTATAAATTAACTAATATAGATTATGTTAACATGTATAGAGTCCTTAAGCTTATTACTGAATTAATTCCTTCGCTTCATAGATATGTGCATTTTCAGCTTTTCTTTCTTTCTGGGAAAAATTTTACGCTTTCCAAGCTGAAATGCGCACGTTGTGGCTTTTCATTTTTATTTTCGCAATTCGAGTCTTCCATTTCCTACCCATTTCCGCGTAAGCTAAATTTATAAAAAGTATCATCCTACATTTCGAATAGCACTTTCTAAAAGTCGAACAGTATCTTTAATTAACTCCACTCCTTCTACTAATTTCATTAAAGTTTCTCTCATTAAGGTTCTGCAACATTTTTTCTCTTTTTTTTTTTCTTTAAATCGTCTGAGACCTAACAAAGATATGACTGACAGTGCAAATACGTACATTTCCGTCCTTCGACGTTGGCGCTTGAAGCAGCCATAAGTGCTCACTCACGCCGACATTTCAATTTCAGGCGGAAGCCGGTTCCATTTTTACGTGGGGGGACTGCAGAGAGAAAGGGAGAAAAAAAAGAGCGCTCTCGCTTTAACTTCGCGGACTAATTGCGTCCTACGTTAATCACAGTGATTTCTTTTTTATTTTATTTTATTTTACTTTATTCTCCGCGCCACGCTCCCGCTCTCACGTCACGCTTTTGTTCAGCCGTCACAAAACAGGCCATTTATAATCGCGATAGAGACGGCTGAACTAAGAGATAATCAAGAGAGACGTGGCATTACGTCTGCACAATATAAAATAGAGATGCCACGATAGCTGTACACTACAGATTCATCGGACTCGCGTAAGCGTAAGCTCACCTTGAAATGGCTCGTCGCGCGTTATCTCATTTCACTTTTGTCACGCATTTTTGTAATAGTCATAAATTTATCACGCTATAAATATTCATTCGTACTTAAAATCTTTTTTTTTTCCACGCGAGTTTTGGTAGACGGAATTATTACCGTTTCAAGTCGACATTTCCATCGAATCTGAAACTAATCGCGCAAAACTACGAGATAAACTAGAGTTTATCTTACATCTGGTCGAAAAGAATTGCGAGGAAGCACGAGGGACAATCGCGCCGACGAATCAATTACGTAAATGCGAATACGCGCGCGACGAGTCCTTGACGGCTGGAACAGATAGCGAGGGAAACGCAGGCTGACTTATTACCGCGAGGAGCGGGTAGATTGACCCGCAGTATGAATGATAAATCCCGACTAGGCAAATACAGTGATTTAACATTCGCTAACGAGTCATCTATATGGTAAACAGAGGGCTGACTACCGGTCGGAGCCCACGGTTCTCGCCTATAACGCGGCCGCGCTCCCTTCACCCTGTGCACTGCCACAATATCAAATACCTCCCTCTCTTCCCTCTGTCGCCCTCTCGTTGCATGGATTTAACCGATGAGCTAACATTTGGACGAGTTTCCAAATTCGCTTTTACCACGACACCGACGCGACGCCATGCCACGTCGAGTGCCAGAGGTGCTATTTCGCGCGATACAGCGTTCCCTCGCAGTTGCGGGGCGAACGATAACGTTGACGTCGGGACCCGATATAATCGCGATCGTGAAACGCGATTTAATTGTTCACCCCTCCCGGACTGGCGTACTTTTGTGGCGGGAACGAAAGATGCAACTCCCGTAATATCTCCTGTCTAGGTTCCGCGAAGCCAGCGCGTCTGCCTCGTTTTATTTGATCTACATATTATCCTTTCGCGAACCGCGTAAAAAGAATTGTGCTTGTAGCGCACCCGATATATACATATAATACGTTTGCACATACGTAATAGCTATATAATACGTGTCTGTACAACTGAGAAGCAAACGAAAAAGTTGCGAGCGTATAATGAATTTATTCCGTGAATTTAAACGTCTAATTTTATAGGCCAAAAGTATATTGCGTCACATCCATAAAGGTAGAGCAAATACTTTTAGCTGAAGATGGAAGTAAAAGCGTTTCCTTTAAAGTAAAAGCATGAAACGGCATATCTTATATTTCGCGTGTATAACCTTTTCCTTTTACTACAACGCGTTCGCTTTGTATTTTGAAGTATTTACGTATGAACGTCGTCACTTTCAAAAAATTCTAATATTCTTACTCGCGCACTTCTCCATATATTTTTTCTGATTTGATAAACAAAAGCACAAGCGCGTCTGTGTCCGTTTTGTTTGAAAATAGGTTTGATTATTACTAGTAAAAATAATGTAGAAATGAAAATTACTGGCGTCGCATTTCGATTCTTCTACCGGTAAAACCAGTAGACGATCCCAAATAGTTCAAAACGTTATAAAAATTCTCAAGTTTAAAATTGCGGACATTTCAACGTTACCGCAACATTACAGAAATCTTTTGTAACTTCCATACAATATTATTTACAATGTTTCAACGTAAGGTTTATGCAGTGTTTCTTGAATCTTTCAATGCTGCCTTATGATTTTAACCTTTACTTTTTATAACAAATATTAATGATAAAGTCGTTGCGGTAGTCTCGCGCGGCGAGAGAGACTTCTCTTGTCCAAGGCGCGCGTACATGCCGTCTCTGTTAAAGCCCCACTCGGGTCGTTGACCGTAGACGGTCCCGCGTCAGACAGGCGCACGTGCTTGCCGTCTGGGCCGCCTCCCCACTCTCCGTCGGCCGAGGAGAGTGGGGAGGCGGCCCAGACGACAAGCACGTGCGCCTGTCTGACGCGGCCTTGTGCGGTCAACGACCCGACTAGGGGCTTTAATCGGCATGCCCGCGCGCTTTGAGAAGCGGAATCTCTCTCGCTGCGCGAGACTAGCGCAACGACTTTCAGGAAGATCTTCTGGCATCGCACTGTGTTACAAGTTCTCGAAACTCATTTGCAAAGTTGGGTAATTAAAAAATTAAAAGTTAAATAATAAGGTTAATAACTTTTAACTTATGTTAGTTAATTTTAAATGATTTAATTTTAATTTTAACTAGTTATTTTTGAAACACTTGAATTTTAATTTATTAACTTTTTACTAAACTTAAAAATTTATTTGTATAAAAAAAGGTTTATAAAAGAAAAAGTATTAAAAGAAGAAAAACAAAAGGACAAAAAGAAAATTTTTTAAATGAAAAATGAAAGAAAAAGAAAATAGGAGAGCGAATAATAATAAACATTTTTAATAACCGTTGGATTGGGTTTAATATTTTGAAATTTTGACATAGAAATAAAAATTTATTTAATAAAATATTATTTTTTTTACTATTTTTCAGGAAAAATTACATGTAATAGACGGATAGATATTACAAAAAATTAGAAAAAAAACAAAAATAATGAAGTAACGAATAATGAAAGGTGAAAAAAAAAGAAAGAAAAGAGGAAGAATTTAAAATTAAAAATTCCATATTTTAATAACATTAATCATTAATATAATATTTGTTATAAAAAATGAAGGTTAGAATTATAACCCAGCATTGAAAAATTAAAGAATCACTGCATAAACCTTACATTGAAACGTTGTAACATTGTATGGAAGTTACAAAAAATTTTTGCAATGTTATTAGTTAGCAAGTTTGCGGCAACGTTGAAATGCTTGTAATTTTAAAACCAAAAATCTTTGTAACATTTCGGACTATTTGAGATCTTGTACTGGTTTTAATGATAAAAAAAACGAAACGCAACGCCAGTGATTTTTATTTCTGTCAACTGTATTATTTTTACTTATAATAACCAAACTTATTTTTAAACAAAGGGTTTTCATATACGATCTATTATCGTTTTGCAAACCGCGAGAAGAATTGTACCTGTCGTGCTTCCGACACACACACACACACACACACACACACACACACACACACACACATTCAGAAGAGCGGATTTTCTTCGCAGTGGGGTAAACTCGCGAAAATATCCAGCGGAAAAAGAAACTCTGTCATCTGAAAATTTAGAAGACAGTATCAATTTCAAGAATCGTGTCCCAGGTCGATTTCCCGACGTCGCAGGGAACGTCCGAGGAAGTCCCTTATTGAACGGAGAAAGTCAGTCTGGTACGCCAAAGCCATTTTTCCATAGCTTGATCTATGGTATCAATTTGGCCGCGGCGAATTCCTGGTTGACGTTTGAAATCGTTATTTATTACTCGTAAGTCCGCGCGGGAGGTGGAGCGTCCGTGAACCAAATTGGATCGAGATCGAACGAAAGTAACTCTTGGTGCAACGCTCGTCCCTTTTATATTCAATAGCTCTCTTTCTCTCTCTCTCTCCTTGGCGCGCGCGTTTAATTTCACGAAAGTAAGTCTGTATTAATTTTTTGCAAGCGCGCAAACCTGGAGAACATCATTCATGCGGATGCGCACATCGCGTCTTTCCGCGCGAAGATAATTGCAATTAAAATGAGTGTGCCCAATGCGTTATTCTAACTTTCACCACCGCAACCTCATCCGTATATATTTCGCGTCTACGGGAGGCAAAGATGCAGCCCAAATGTGTATTACAAACACTGCATAATTGGCAGAGAATTCAACAGGCAGCAAGCAAAGCGAAATCGCCGGCCCGTGAAGCGACACCGCGCTTCCGGTTCGCGTATTCGACTCTGAAGTCTGAAACGATATCTCGGCTACACCGAGAGCCTGTCTCGAAATATTTTCAAGAGCGAACGCCAGAGATCCCGGAGATATCGCATGGTTGCTTTTTCCATTTGGCCCCCTGCCAAATTCTCTCCGAAAGGATAAAAGAATTATTTTCTCTTTGAAAGACTGATATAATTGCATAATTCCGCATATAATTTTGTTATATATCAATTTTTTCAACCGTATTTCCACCATGCAGAATGTTCAAAGAAAGATCTTACGGAGAAATCATGTATCGCATAAATACGTATTTTGGACAAAAAGAGATTATTATTGTAAGACGAATGTTCAGAAATATCTTGAAAAATTTAATAGTGTATGTACGAGTGAAAATGAATCAAATATAATTTTGTGCACACTTCAGTTCACACGAGCTTTCGTTTGCACACGCGAGTATCCATTTTAAATTACTCTACTCACTAAATCGCGATAATCGAAAAAAAAAAAAAAAAAATTGTGAAACGTGTTGGTACGAACGCGAAATGCATACGATTCGCATCGCGAACGTCTAAGTATTAGCAGAAGGGACGAATCCACCGTGCCGCGGATACTTTCATCGGATGGCGAACCCTGAAGGATTTCGTAGGTTGGGGTAAGAGCGAACTGCTGTACCGTGCAATGGATCGGATTAAATATTATTATGAGGAAGAACGAGACGTGTCGCACGGTACAGTCTCCGTTCTCTATCCCCCTGTCGGTCGCCGCCAGCCCTCTCTGCCCGTCCCGCTGACTCTTTCCTATGTCGGCAGCCTCCCCTCGGCAACCGCCAGCGTCGCCCTCGTTCCACGGGAGTGCTGTGCTCGCGCTCTGAAACCGAAGTCTCGAAAGTTTGGCCCCTTCCCAGCAGCGGTGCCGCCATCGACTACACCGCAAGGAATGCATTTTTCATATCCTCACGATATTACCGCCTCCCGTTCCGTCCGTTCTATTAATCGGTCTGGAAAAGGGACGGAGGACTACGACGAGTAAAAAAAGAAAAAGTCGCGCGACGACGCAACGCGAATTCGGGGTGGATCTCGCGCCGCGAGATAAGTAAAAAAGGAACGCCAAAGTGTCAGACGAATGTCTGATATATTGTTGGCTTTAATCATCTCTCCTCAGCAGACGCGCGTGCTCGCGTACGCATTTTTTTTTTCTCTATCTTCTGACGATTTTCTTATAAAGTCCGACGGATTTGAGCGATAAAGCTGGGGGAATTGCGCGTTACAATCAAAATGTAATTAGCACCCTATCGACTTACCGCTAGTCGCGCTAGCCGCGCACTGGCGCCGAAGATACGCTCGATGGAGAGAGAGGCGAACGGGCAAAGAGTATCATGGACCAGGTAATTAAAGCCGGTTGTAGAACGGAATACGGCGAAAACGCAGACCGCTTTCTTCGACGACGATTTTCCTATCTCCTCTCGCCGATATCGGCCAACGACCGAGATATTTCCCGGGACCACCTCGTATCGGACATTGGAGAATCGCTTCTCGGCGATTCTCGACAAGCTCTGCTTTTGTTCCACAAACGGCAGCCGCAGACGATAATCTTGCCGGGAGAGCACCAATAATTTTGATATGTAAATACAAGGTGGAACCCTTGCCTCGCGGTATCGACCTGATTAAAATATCCCAGCTACTTGGATTAACACGGTCTCGTCGCGGAAGCTGTCCCAGCCAGACATCTTATCCCTACTCAGGGATACCTCTTTCGATTGGAATGGCCTACGTAGACTTCGTTATCGAATTGTCCGATAATATTTATACAACGAGAGTTCTTCTTTTCACGTTCAATCCAGAAGCACGTCCGTATCAGGCACTCTTGGAATTGTTTACAGAAAAATCAAAGATCTGTCGATTATAACGAAAATGGAGTCTTTATTTCACAAAAATTAATACATTATTGATTATCGATCGATTACTATCCGTATTGGTCAATTCATTCTCTCGAATGCCGTGTAACTGGCAATAATCGCCGTTGTAATTTGCGCTTCTTATAATACGCAATGTGACTTGAATATCTCTGAGGACAAATGCGCTCTTCTTTGAGAATTGAAAGCGGCGTCGAGGCGCTGTCGCCTATTGTTTCCGCTGAATAATAATTAGCGTCAGGCACCGACGATTCGTCGAATATTCGGGCGAGAATCCAAGATTTTCATCTCGCGATTCTTCGCGATATCGAAGATTTACCCTCCTTCAGTTTCGCGCGAACGCGCGGCGACGACAGAATTAAGAACAAAAAAAAAAGGGAGCGCGCTGACTTCGACGAGGGTGAATGGACAATTAATAGCGTGAGCGAGAAGGGGTGACTCGATGCCGCTGTATGGTGGATCGGTGGGGACGGAGGGAAAGGGTGGTAGGGGGAGGATCTGGAGTGGCGAAACGCGAGGCGGTCGGGGTTATAATGACGAGGCACTAAATAACAGCGGCGACCGTTAAGGAATGACGAGATAAAAACCTTCGTGGATCGTTAGCGAGCGTCCCGGCCATTTCTTATTCTCTCTCCGCTCGATCTACCTCCGCCTCTCTTTCTTCTCCGTCGACCTCTCTATGCGAAATGGACTGCTCCTTCGCTCCACGTCGAATATTCCTCTCCTCTCTCTTTCACGGCCGGTCGTCGTCCTCCACGCCCGCCACGCTCCCCCCATTTTCTCTCTTTGCCCTCGTCTTCCTACTCAATTCTCGCGCCCCTTACAGAAACTTTTAATGTAATTGCCGCGGGACGTGAAAACCGCTGATACCGTTACCCCCGGTCCGGAGAAATCCGATCCGTGAAAATAAGTCGAGATAGCGACCAACCCCTCCTGAAATCCCACCCACTCGCTTTCTCGCTCCTCTCGGTCCGTCCTTTCTCACCCTCTGCACTCAGTCTTCCCTCTCTCGCACCAAGCACCCGCTCGTCGAAAAATTGTTTCATCTGCTCTTGCTGAGAGTCCCGTTTAATTTCCACTCTCGAGACCGTCCTCGATAACGTCGCGAACGGTCCCTTCTTGAGAATCTATCTCCCTTCGCACTCTTTTATCGTAGTAAGCTCTTCGCGCTCAACCTCCCTCTCCGGCCATGTTTTCCTTATATATTGTATATTTTATGCCCGCATTTATCATTCGCTATAGTTATGATTTGAACGTCGTAAAAGAAAATGCGATGTACAATCAGGCACCGGGATCTTTGATGTTCCTGTCACAAAATTATTGCACATAACTAGAATCCTCGCGAAACAAAGCTCGCCCGATAATATAGAACGGAAAGCGATCGTTCTACCGCATTCCCAGAATTTTGTCGACATTGCTTAAACGTTATATGCAGCGCCGGCGATGCCTCGAATATTGCAGGCGCGGCCCAAATTGCACGCGCGATTACAAGCCGGAGGTGCATCGAGCTCGGGCCCCAGGCCGTGATGTCCCGAAGGCCACGAAGAAGCCCCGGACGCCGGCGATACCGAAACGCCTCTAACAATATTATTACGCGGTTCATTTAAGTTAGATAACAATGACTCTATAGCTACCCTACCGGGGCATCGCGCAAGTAGGGAAACAGCTACCACGGTACAATATCCGCCACATCTCTCGCTTCCAGCCTAATTACTTTCCGGCCTCCGGCGGTGGTGGTGGTGGTGGTGATGGTGGTGGTGGCGGCGGCGTCAGCAACCAAGCGGTGGAGAGTAAGGGGTGGCGCGGTAAGGCCACCTCCATCGACCCACCCCCCAACGAGCCAACCTCCGACCTAACACAGGGTAAGATAAGTAGATAGGCACGACGTATCCAAGTTGAGCACCTGGCCAGCTCGGAGGGTGGTCTACTCGCGAAAGGGACGAGAGAATTTCCTCCTTGCCGTGCGCGCGCGCGCGCTCTCTCCTTTTGTTTTATTTCTTATACTCCAGTTTAATTAGTTCCTCGATAATGCCCGCGCTATCTCTCCTCCGCAGAGCGGGGCGAGGAACCTCTCTCCCTCCGTTCGGAGTCGGAGTGCCCGACCGAACATACCGACCCGTCGCCGTCGTCCAGTGTCCCTCGCGGCGCTTCACAAATCGACCAATCGGCCAGTCACCTCCATCATCGGATCTAATTTCGACGATTGTCCCGCGGGCATATTCTGCACGCTTATATGTACCTACAGGTTGTCGCCAGTGTTTACGGCACGCGCGCGTACCTCCAGGTATTTGTAATATTATTCAATTGTTTCACTCGAGTACGAAGAACTTGTTCTTTATTGCTTGTAAAATTTTTGCCACCTTTATTTTCAACTATAATTTTCGTTCGGTAAAACTTTAACTATCGCCGGGATTACCAAATCCCAAAATGTTACGGGTAACTTCCGCGGTAGCTCTGCAATCGTATAAACGCGCGAGACGAAATTCACGAGGTACCAGTCGATCGACACCAGTCGACTGAAACGCCAACAATAACTCGCGCCTTCCGCGTACGAACCACGCAGCCGATTTCCAGGCAAGCTCCCAACCAGGAAACGATTCGACCTGTCCAAGTCGTATGTTTGTTTTGGAATAGCCGCAGTGTGCCCGACCGCCCCCTCCTACCATCGCGCGTACCATCGTGCCGGGCTCACCCCTCTGGCCGTGGTGGTGGCGGCGGCGGCGTCGCTATCTCCCGCCGCCCACCCATCGTCCATCCGATATGGTGACCTCAGCCCAGCTGGCGGCGGTAGCCCGGTGAAAGAGCACCCTTTCGGGGTTTGTGATGCGTGCAGACGGTCGTGCACAGGGAAATCACGCGTGGCCGCGCGCAACTGCGCGGCTATACCGAATGCAAAACGTTCGGCCGACCGACGCCAATTAGGCCAATGACGCTTCGTGCTACCTATGATAATGGTAACGCTCGCCTGCCGATGCAACCTGTATGCGCACAGCAATGAGATGCCAAAGAGACTACCGGAAGCGCGGTCGTTGCCGTGGTAGCGTGAAACGCTGCATCCTGGAAGGATGTGCCAAAATTTATTTCGAAAAGTGTGTGTGGCGTGCTTGATTTATTTCAAATTCAATTCGTGTTTCGAATTGCGGACAGTTACATTCAAATCAAATTGGAATTGTGGAGAGTTGTAATTATTTCGATTAAAATCAGAATTTTGCTGACTTCTTTACATTATATTACGTTAAAATAAATCGTAAAGAAATACATAAAAATTGTTCACGTTTACTGTATACAGATATTTAATTTAGCTCTTAATGTCCAATTTAGTTTAATTTTTTCTTTTTTTCAATTTAATTTGCGGGCATCTCTTTTTAAAAGCTGCTTTAAGTACAGTTGGTTTAACCAGAGAGTAACTTTGAAAGCTTCTTTTAACTTTCTTTTATAACGGTTACTTTTTGAAGAGATTTATTAAATTTATTTATGTGCGTGGAAAAGTTAATTTCATAAAATGAACCCATGAAAGGCTTAGCGGAAAATATAAAAAACTCTCGAGACATGTGTAATATGTTTGACGTAGACAAAGGGTTAAGCGTTATATGAAAATACTTTATATGAAAATCCTAAAGCGCGGGGCTCTTTATTAGGACATGTATCTCGGGCCATGTTTAAAATTCATTTATCTACACAGCCTTTATCCGCTTCACATCATAGAAAATTTGTGTGAAGGCGTGCTTACATTATGCAAGATATTAAATTCCTTACTTACGTTAGTTACGATGGATAAAGAAAGCTAGAGATGAAATGTAAACGAAAATCTTGCTCCATCACTATACTATGTAATATATCGCAAAAATATTATCTATTTTTGAGAGCTGAAATTTTCCTTCTGTTTTTTTTTCTTTCGCAAGTTTTCTTGGACTCTCCTCAAGATCTTTCCACGTTTCACGATCTGTATTAAATAAATATAATGCAATCGTTTCATCTATTATATAAAACAGAATATTAAATAGCATTTTGTTCGTTTATATAATCGATATATACGCGATATATCAACCTGTTGCACACTACTGAGTTTTCACACTACGTTAATCTACTGCATATTTTATTTAGCATAACAGAAATATCGTAATTTATTAAATTTATGTTTTAAAAACAATGTTTTGCTCTTTTCTAGAGATTCAATCGTCAGATATAAGGGCAATTGTACTTGAGACAACTATTTTATTACATGAGACCAAATATTTAAAATTAACAAGAAACTTTTACACTGGAAATAGAAACGAGAATAACGCGAGTGAGCGACATTAACGATAACACGTAGTTGCGTAACGCGTAGATAAAATAGCACCTCTGCAAAGTGTGATAAAAAAAAGAAGAAGTTTCCTGTCTTTGTACGTGCCGTTGTACTTGAGATTGCGTCTTGAGCACGCGTATTCTCGCAACCATTTTCACGCGATAAGATGGTTACATTTTTATAATGAAATAGAAAGAATTCTCGCTAACGCAATCAACGTTGAATAAACTAAATAAATCAATATATTTAAATCAACACACAAAATTGCACAGAAAAGTCCATACGATTCGCAAACTTCGTTGTTTTTTTTTTTTCGTTTTACAGTAAAACCGCTGATTTTTTGTAATTTAACATAATGGTTCAAATGTTAAAATGTTAACAAAAACGTATTGAAAGGTACTATTTTTATACATGTAACAATGAACCAAGAGAGACTGTAGCTATAAACGTGATTTTATAAATTGTGACATTGTAAGGAATTCCTGTAACAAATTAGCGGATATTTATTGATGAGTGTACACTGTGGTTGCGAGGCATCGAAGTAATTCGCTGATTCCGGCGCAAATTTAAATTTAATTTCACGATGAAACGCCGCGAATAATCCTCCTCTCCGCGAATGCTCCCATTTTACGATTTTTCCGGCTGCGATATTCAAAATATTCGTCGAAAAAGTTGTTCGCTCCTGCTGGCACGTCCGTTTCAACGGCCGCGGCGCGGAAGGGGGAGGAAAAGCGCGAGATAGGCGTACGTTTCAATAGCAATGAGCCGCGAAATTGCTTTACGCAATCGGCCATTATTTGCTTGAAAAATTTGCCGCGCATCCGCGAACGGCTCGCCGTTTGATACGATACGAATATTATTCAATGTGCATCGCCGAGCGCGTTTGATTGCGCGCCGATCGCGCAATTATTGATAGTAGCCGACGCGGCCCTTTTGCCTATATGTAATAAAACGCGACCGCATGTTCACGCGCGTACGCACGCACTCGCACCGCGTGCGTACTTACGCGCGAACGCGCGGTTATCGGCGCCCACCGCGCTTCTGCGTAAACGCATATCGAAGAAGCGAGTGATAACGGTGACGATCGAAATTTCATCGATATTCGAGGTAGATGAGAACGTGAAAGAAAAAAAAAAAATGCGACGAAAACTAGGGGACACGGGAGGAGAGAGTACATTTTGCGTGTTAGGAAAATACAGAACGAGCATAAATTTGTGCGGTAACGCAAGATCATCCGGCAGCGATTATGCAAATAACGCGATGTTGAAAAAAGCTGTGAGGTAACGACCCTTCTTCTTACGGAACGCATCGCGAATGATTAAATATTGATTTGACGAGCTCTCAACTGAGACATTTGAAAGTCATCGCTCTTAGATTTATTTCAGGCGCGTCATCAGAACACTTTAGTCCCCGCTTTTGTCAAAGACAATTTATCATTGTACGCGTTTCCATCGTTACCTCGATAGCGCTCGGGGAAAAAAAATTTTTCTACGCACACACGGCGAAAAGAGGTCAGTGAATTTGCAAAATGCATACTTAAAATGTGCATTTAAATAGTAGAGCTCGCGACAGGTTGTAGATTGTACTCTATCCATGAAATTTAAATTAGAAAGCTTATGTTCCACGTAATTCGACGCGTTCGAGAGACGCGGCTCTTTTTTTTCCTAGCGTCAGAAACGCACCGTGTGCTACGAGTCACGCCGAGATATGATTCGAAGAACTTCGGTTTTTCCGCGGGAGGCGTCTTATCTCTCCGGCGCGGCGCCTTCTCCCTCGATAACACACCAAGTTCGAGGTCGGCGCTGAGAGAAAGAGAGAGAGAGAGGAAGAGAGAGAAAGTATAGAGCGCGGCGCAGTCTATAAGGGAGCAACGACGGGAGTGGCGGGTCGGGCTGAAAGGGGCGAATACCTTTTAGGAGCTTAGAGATTACGCTCGGGGACGAGCTAGTAGTAATGCAAAGGTGAGTCTCGCGGGCGCAAGCCGCTCATTCCCACGAAGGATTCGACTGAACTTATAATACCTACGATGCGGTATCGGTTGCGGCACGCTTCGTGCGAGCGCGGGCCCGTTCCACCCCCCGGGGGGGAGGGATGGGAGATCCCACCCCCCGCCGTACCATTGACATCGCCGACGACTCATCACGTCGCTACCCCATCACGCGCTTGACGCATTCATAATTCAATATCAAGTGCCTCTCATTGGGCCCGGGCAGAGCCTGCGAAATTACACACGGATCCGATTTATTGCCGTTGAACGAGGAGCGCTTCCTTATCCTTATTGATTATGGAATAGGGAGGCAATTGGAATCGGATAGCGCTCGGGAGACGTAATAAGGATAAACGTAAATAAATTAACCGTGCACTTCTTGCACGACAGTGCCGTCAGGCTGTACAATTAAATGTTTCGCGGATAATGAAGTGGTCTGCAAGGGAACTTAAGCAAGAAAAATTATCCCGTTAAAATACTCGCATATATGTCACATGTCTTTTTTTACAAAATTTTCTTGTTTATTGTGCTTGTTAAGCGTCACGTTTTGTGTGGCATATCCAAACTTGCTTTATTTATATTTTTTTTATTTGAGACAATTCACGACGAGTTCTTCTCGCTGTCGTTCAATTAAATTGAAAGAATCGAAATTGGCTAAATCCTTTTTCTACGTGCAGCATGACCGCGTTACACTGCGAGATCCCTCTTGCCGCTGGCAAAGTCGCGATGAGACTTGTCATTTAATGCGAGAGATACTCTGAATAGCAATATCCATTATCGCGGAATTACACTTGAACGGACACCTCGTTTCATCGTGATCGGATTAGGCTTTATAGGAAGGCGTGCGACGAAGGGAGGTACGGGCCGCGCGTGAAAAAGGAAGAGGAGGATTTCTCAAACGAGGGGAGGGAAGGAAGTATCGCGCGTCTCATGGGGAAACGGGAGTGGTATCGCTTTAATCTGCCACGAGGAAATCTTGTAAATAATCGAAGCAATTATCCGGCTCGGTGGCACGAAGACGAAGACGACGACGACGATCCTGCAAAGAGACCGGCGGAACTTTTCTATCTTCGCGACGCAAAGATAGAAGAAAAAGAGGACGTCTTTGTCGAATCGGTTAGTAATACGTTCGAGAACGACTTTTCGCGAGCCTCGTGGAAGGGTTAACGGAGGCCAGAATTAAGATATCGAGGGAAATGGTCGCTGGCGACAATTAAGGACGACGTCAATTTAATTTGAATCTCGCGCTCGGAACGTTTTGCATTCCAGGCGCTGAAAAATATTCAGCGTACGAGAAACCGTTCAACTCCGTGAAACGTTAAAGTTCCGATTACGTTGTGCGCGCGCGCGCCAGACGCATATCTCACAATTTACTTACATCAAATACCCGCGATCGCGAGTCGCAAATACCCCGGCCGCGCGCACCTACTCGCATTAACAATGTCTCTCCCGCCGGCTCTTTGCTGTTCTCGCAGCCGCTTCCTCAGACAGTGTCGCGTATTCACGTGCAACAATCCCGGATCCTGTAATGTGCCGACGAAAGCTTCCCCTGCATGAATACCCAAGTATGCAAATGTCTCCGTGGCGTTAGACGTTTCTCCTCGCCTTCGAGCGCCACTCGAGAGTTCTTGTTGTTCGGGATTCGCTCCCTCCCAAGCGCAGCATCGCGTCGCACGAATCTGTTTACGATACTGCGCTAACCGCAATTGACGAGGAGGAAAAAGCAGCGCGGTGCCCGCAATCGCGCGAATTACCTTGTTTGAACGGAGGTTCGATAAACAGCTAAGTAATCTCAGCAGATGCAACTAGATTCTTTCAATTTTTGTAGAAATAATGGCGATCCGGTTCTAGCGGAACGTAGTTTGGATCGTCACTGACTCTCAAGTATATAAGACACGATTAAAGGTAAAGAATTGTCTTCCCACCTTTACTAACAAAGTTTAACGAGTCGTACACTTGGTACATCCACTTCTTTGATTATTCAATACGTATTTGTCACGCGGCAAAAAATTTGATTTGCGACAGCGGACTTGGATGAACTGCAAACTTACCGCGAAAGGTGGGGCTGCAGCCACTGCAGCAATGGGAATACTGGGGGTTGCGCTTTGATTTTGCGGTATTTACGTTAGCGAGGTGTTCTTCGGTCGTTCGGCGCCACAAGAGAGGTGCATACCTCGGGAGGCGCCGTTACGCAACGGCATCCCGGATGGTGCACACCAGGGCGGAACCGGGTCTCGAAAGTCGAGAGAACGAGAGAGGGAGGAGGAGGAAGAGGGAGAAAGAGAGAGAGAGGAGAGAAAGCGCTCTGAACAGTAGTCGGGGCACGTCTCGTAGGATAGAGGGACTTCGTCGCGGCGTGTACGGGGTGTGCGCTCGTGTGGACACGCGTCGCCGTCGTGTGCAACGCGTGTGCACGCGCCGCACGTGGACCGGGCCGAAATCAACGACAATAGAGGAGAAACGCGCGGCATTCACGTTGCGCTCTCGGGGAACGGGAAAAGCGGATAAGCAGCCATACTAACGAGACGATGCGCGCGGAGAGATCACGTCCGGCGCGCGCATTTCCGAAGAGACGAAGAAGGGCCGCGCTACGGTCGGCGGAGGGGGATGACGACGGGGGTGGAAAGGGACGCGGAGGAAAAAGGGTTGGCGCACGGTCGGGGAGCCTGGGGAACGACCGGGGAGAAGAACGTGGAAATCGTAACACACCGGAGGCGCCGCCCGCGCGACTCGCCTTCTCTCGATAAAGTAAATAAGAACGTACCGACACGTACGTCGCGTGGTACGTGCGAAGCAATAACAGGCGGGCCCGGGCGAATATTTTCTATTGTATTCCCTCTTCTGTTACCTCTTCAACTTCCAACGTCGCCTCTGTGTCACCTCCGCCTTCATCAGTGCCGAATCGCGATATCGCCACGTAGATCAGTCTCTCTATTGCGAGAAAAGCTACAAAAAATTTCACGTCCTCGTTCCTCTAGGAAATTGGACGTTGAGAAATTTTCTTGCACGTGAAAATTATTTTTATCACGTTATCGCGAGGATATGACTGGAATTAAGAATCGTTAAATTTTTCGGATCTATTTCGTTAGATACCACTCTATAAGGAAGCGGAGAAAAGTACACTTTAATGTACATTTTACGTGTAAAATATATTTTATCCGCGGCTGAATCTTTATTGCGATTTACAATTAATTTTATTTCATTTTTCTTCTTTTAATATCTCTTTTTATAGAATTTTCTATCTCTTACATTTTATTCTGCTCTTATTTTGGATTTAAAAAATTTCGAAATAAAGACATACAGGCGTAAGCTCGTAAGAGGATCGTAATTTGAGAAAGGGCTTACCTGGAAAAATCCGTCTCTATAGCGTTCAACGGAGACGTCAAGGATGCGGAACAGCCCGCGATTCGGAACCGCTATCGAATTCCTGGCTTATGAAGACCCATGCTGATCCCGAGATCTTGAAGCCTAGAATTTCAAGGGTCCCGTTCCAAGGCTTTCACTCACGGCCACGATCTCGCAGGGCATCGTAGTCCAAATTGGTACGAAGTGATCCGTGGCAGGTCGTACCGTTCGCGCTTCAACCGTTTCGGATTCCTCGGACGTCCGGGATCACGTTGACTATGCAATTTTGCGGCTTCATACCCGAGAAAGCGCGGAAACCAGAAGCACTCGTCGAAGTCTCCGGATATTCGTATGTATTTTGCGTAAAGATTCCGCCGCATAATAACGCCAGCCTCTCATTCTATAGCGCGAAAAATATTTTTAAATCAATAAAGTATCGTTGCGTTCTCCGCGTGATAAAATTGTGGCAATCCCAACGCAATTATTTTACATAAAATTTGATAGAGATAAATAAATGTAATTCTAAATTCTGCATCTAAATGAATTCTTCAAATTACTCCGTAAACGTTAAAGAGACGTGAAAACTTTCTGGTTATACAATCCGTTTACTGACAACGTTCACGGACACTCGCAAAACCGGATGTGTCACGGGAAAAGCCGTATCAACACTTTAATAACGCGCTAAACGAAGGGTTAAGTAATTGTCTGTGCGAGATGTCACGGCCAAGCGTGTCGCACAGGCTGCACTCTCTCCGCGGTGTAGGGAAACGGACGGTATAGGGAAACCGGTAATTAGTCTCAATGTAGCCGCGACATAAATAAAGCGGTCGGATCGTAAGCATGAAATATGACGGGCATCGCGCCGATCTTTTCGTCACAGTTTATGCGGTGCGTGTGTACAGGGGCTACGGGGGATATGTTTACGCGAGGGGATATAAAGCCTTCGTTTACCTGCGTGTCCTGTGTGACAGGCATAAACGAGGCAAACCACCACCGCTGCCGCCGCCGCCGCCGCCGCGGTCGGGCGAAAGCAATGAAAACCGCCACCTCCGTGAGCGGCGGCGACCGCCACCCGCAGATCCGTAGGTATGGTGAACGGAAGTAATCCCCGTGGCGCCATAAACGCGAGCGTAGATCACCCCCGCGTGGATAACGCGTCCGGCCTAGGGATCGCCTACCAGCAGCCCGGTGAGCGAGCGGCGAACATTATGCGCTCGCGCACGAGCTCTTTACGAGATTTTGTCTCGTAAAGTACATCAGCCGCAAGACCGTTTCTCCTCTTTAACCCGTTAATGCGTCCCTTCGCGCTCCACGCGAGAAAAAAAACGTAAAAGGTTTACGAAGTCTTACGTCTAAATCAAATTAATTACAAGTATGGCGCCTGGATCTCAGATTTCTGAGCGGTCTCGGAAATGGCAGCGGAGATAAGCGAAATCGATAGAATTTTAAAAATGTTTACGCAGCGCGTACAAAATACTAAGGATATAATTGTATAATGTATATAGAATTTGACACACTTTTCTCCTTTTTTTTTAATATAATATTTTTAAAGTAAAATTATGTGAAAAGATTATATCAGAATCTGAATTTTTGACTTAATTTAATATGTATAATTATTGTTAATATTCATAATTAATATGAAAAATAAAACTATATAAAGAAGATATGTTTTTCACTAAAATTGTGTCTTTAATTAATTCATAAAGTGCTCAAATTTTCTATTGACTTGAGAAAGATTAAATATTAGAAAATTATAGATTTGATTAAAGATTAAAATTAAACGAATAACTTTTTATAGATTTTTCTCAACAAAATTTTATAATTAGCTTAATGAAAACATTTAACCATAAAATTGAGAATTTTATAAAAAAGCACAATGTTACCGACTACATTTTAATAATGTACTCTAGATTCTGTTTGTATGCCATTCTGTTAATCTTTTGAATGAACTTTTCGCGGACAAAGTAATAAATTGTTTTCGCTCTTTTAATGTTATTAAGGATAAAGATTTTGTATAATTTAATAATAATTATAATTAATTCTAAGGAATTTACATTCTTAGAATGAAAAATTAAAAGAGAAGATTTATTCAAAATAATCCAAAAATCAGTATCGCTAACACAACGCAAACTTATCAAAATGACACAGGAAATACGATGAAAAAAATAGGCGATAGAAAAACGGCGTACGTAGAATATTTTCTTCATAATTTATTAACTTATATAGTATAATCATTAAGTATGTAAATTTTGATCGTTTTTCCATGTATCATCGCCAACGTATCTTTCTTCTCGTAAATCGCACAACCCCGTTTGAGCTATGCGATCCAGTCATCGTTTCTCCTCGTCTTTGCCTTCAACCAAATTTGAAGGTAAGATGTAGTCACTCTGTACAATCGTCTAAAGTCATTTTCGTCAAGTTTCCTCGCGCTCCCAGTCCCAGTCCGCTTCCTCCGACTCTCCCCTCCGGCCAGCCCCGTAGATCTCATCTTCCGTCGCCTCCTCCTCCTCTTCCTCCTCCTCCTCCTCCTCACCGGGCCAATTAAATTTCGCGGAATCTTCGTCGGTCTCAGATTTCGAGCTCCGCCTGTGGTCTCCCTCGCGCGTAGCTCTACTGTATTCCGTCGAGACCGAATCTGTTTCGTCCGTGCCAGATCTCGTTGAACTCGTTCTTGTATCCTCTGTATCTGTGCTCGTACCTCGTAGCACCACAGTAGCTTCGACCGATTCGTTTTCGAATGACTCTATATCATCGGACTGCTCGCCGCTGCGCTCGCGTTTGATCGGCGATTCCTTCGTCTTAGTCTCGGTTTGCTGCTCCTTGGAATCCTTTATGATGTACGCCGCGGAGCCCTCCTCCTCCGATCTAGATTTCTGCATCTGCCAGGCTTTCTTGAAGGGATGTTCTCGCTCCTGTTGCACGAGCTTGGGCCTTTCCGGCAGGAGGTACTCGGGATCCTCCTCGCTCGCCTGACTCTTCACTATAGACTCCCGTTTGAATAATCCGGTCGACGTCGGTCTGACCGAAAGATCACCTTCTTTCTTCACAACGTTCCATCCGGCACTCACCAATTCTTCCTGCGATAATTGCGATAAATCTTGTAAAGATTCTCTTTTGCTTTCCTTGGTCAGGATGAAGTAATTGTTAGCTTCGTCTTCCTCCTCTAGGGACGTTTTCTGACTACCGCTAGTGTAGGATTGTCTCCTCGAGGTGTCTTGACTGCTCTCTTCCTCGCTTAGACTCTCATCTCTCGATGGTGGACCCTGTTCGCGGTATTCCCTACGTCGCATGTAAGTACTGTCTTCTTCGGGCTCGCTTCGTTCTTGGGAAGATCCGAGGAGCGTGATTCGCGGACCAACGCTAACGGTCCACGAGTCCATGTTATCCTCACCCGAGATATCGTCCTTTAGCAAGGCTATCCTGCCCTCCGCCGAGGATCTACGTTTCGAAGATTCCGCACCAGCCTCGCTGTCTTTCTCAATTAATGACTCGCGCTGCTGAGCAATCAACTTCTCCATAAACTGTTTCCTCCGTATCCTCAATTCGCGCTCCCATTCCTCCTCGTCGCTCGTTCTTGTTTCGGAACTCGGAACGCGCACCGGTTTCGCTCTTCCTTGAGCCGACGGTTCCTCCTCGCTCTCGGAAGAGAACGTTCTTCTTGCGAGATCCGCCGACCTCACGACGAACGGTTTCAACTCGTGTTGTTCTCTGGCGGACGAATCTTCCTTTCCGACGAATTCCCAAGAACGATAATCGTCCATTTCCTTGGCCGACGTTCTTCCTCTGGACTCGGATCTCTTGAACTGCCTCAAATCATCCTCAATCTTCTTTCTGCGTTGCCATTCTTCTTCACTTTCGTTATCTTTTGACAGTCTCTTGTTATCTTTGGTTCTGGATGACGAACGTCTGTTACGCTGAGCTACAGCCTCGTCATGCTCTCGCTGACTTCTCAGAAATTCAATAGCTTCTTCTTCAGAGTCATCCGTTACGTATCTCTGGCTGTTCATGCCTATCTTACGGTCCGTGTCTCTGGGTGATCTTCTAATCGTTAACTTGGTTCGGTCTTTGTTCGATATCTCTTCGAAATCATGATCGCTGTATGACATTCGTTTTCCATTTACCTTCTTCAAGGTTGGTACGTTTACTGTTTCCTCTTCCGCTTCATGCCGATCCCATTCGGTGGACGCGATTACATCCTCAAAAACATTCGCTTGCTCGACTGCTACTTTTGTAGTTTCGATGGACTCGGCGTTTTTACCTTCCCTCGCGGGTGTCTTTTTTTCCTTGGAAGCTTCGAGCGCCGAAGCGTCCGTGCTTTCCATTATGACGTTCTTTACCTCCTGCATCGGAAGATCAAAAAGTAACGTCAAACCGACTGACGCGGCTATCACTATTGCTACTTCCAGAGGATCAATCTGCAAACGTAAGAATAATGTACTCATGTTTGTATTTCTTATTGCACATCAAGTATCCCTAAATGCAGCTATCTGATTCTGAGATTCGCGTTTCTAGTTTTTTGTAAAAGAGAGATTCTTCTTTCGAAAAATATTTCATACAAAAATTAATAGCGTACTATATCATGAAAGACGACGATCAAATAGATACATTGAGCATTGAATGTGCGATGAGAATATAAATTTAATAAATTTGCGATTTCAAGACGCTGCGTGGCTTAAACCTCGGCTCGTCCGCACGACTTACTGCTCTATGAGGCTGAAATTCCCTAGAGAATCTCGTGGTCCCAACGTTGTGGAAAAATACTGCGAATTGCGTTAGATACATGGCGTACGATATCTTGCTGAAGATCACCAGCCAGTAACTGGAGAGGAATCTGTTAATACCGCCTACGGAGCGAGTGATTATTGCGTCAGTGTTCCTGTCTATTTACATGCCTAACCGGTTGTTGTTACCGTAGCGTTACAACGGACCTCCGTGCCCCGTGAAGCAGGCAAATATTGACCAGCATAGAGCCGTGGCCCACAGCACCGGTCCGATTACTGCATAGTGAGTAGCCTCTTCAACATCGTACACGTAGTCTCGCCTGGCCTGACGCCAGGGTGAAAATAACGACCATGAGCCCAATGCCGCCGCGATCAACCATCCCAAGATCACTAACACCTGAAATTAGAATGCTGCCACGATCACGCACAATTATGATTACGCTGGGGAAAATACCTTATGAATCCTGACGTTCTTCCCGGTATAATGTAACAGCACACCGAGGCCGACGCCGAAGACGTACGGCGTCGCTCTGTGCAGCGGCAACCCGTAAGTTAAATTGGCAGTCTTGTAAAGGCGCTTTAATCTACAATCAAGAATATACCGTCAAAATCTGTGACTCGGTGCACACGTAAGATATCTGAGATATTGCACTTACGATATCCCATGATAAATGACGAGAGACAGATAATTGTTCATCGTCGCTATGTAACGAACAGTGGCGGATAACAAAAGAAGGAAGGCCATCAGAAGAATACCGATGAGGAGTTTGTATTGCAAGAAGAAGACCAAGATAGGCGTCAAGAGCGACAGTTGCATGTCCAAGGCCAACTGATATGTGTGCGTGGCGCACTGTAAAAAAATCCATGCAAATCATAAATCAATTCTTCGATCGGTCACTCGCCGTCTACTCACCATCTCTTCGAACGGGATAAAGTTCTGCACGTACAACAGATTCGTCCACGCGTTGTACTTACAGAGCTCCGCGTTCGCTGTGACGACGCTGTTCCATTGCGGACCCGAGCCGATATGCTCCATCACGAACGCGTACCAGAAGACCACCGCGAGTAACGCCGGTGTGAGTCTAAGGAGTATAGAGCGATCATGGAACAATCAGTGAAACTCTTTTTTTTTTTAACTGAACGATTACAAGAACTCTCTTTCCCACCGAATCCAAAGTACCTGATAAATCTGGCAATAAAACGGCAAAACCAGCGAATTTCACCGCGAGTCTTCAGTTCTCTCGCCATATTGTAAGCAGTGAGAACGCCACTTAGCAGTAGAAACGCGTCCGTGTAAACTAACGACACTCGCAGAATAGAGCTGACCGGGCTGTTGGCGATCTGTTTGAGCAACGTTTGATCAACGGAACGATATATCGAGGCGTTCCAACACAAAGGCGGACTCTGTTCAGCGATCTTACCTCGGTAAGAGAAGTGCGGTTGCTAAACGGTATTCGGGAAATTGTTATAAGCTGGTGAGCAACGTAAAGAGCGATCGTAGCCAGCGCTCTTATTCCGTAAATACACGTAATATCCGCACCGTCCGTCGCTTCCTTTAATAAGGCTTTAATCGTCCTTCGTAAGGAAAATGACATGATTATCCTCTCAGAATAATTTCCTGCGAAGGAGACGCGTGCATTAAGCCATAATCGCCGTATTGAAATATTCCGGCAAACCTAATTTCAGTTCCGTGGGAGATTAATCTATCGAGCCTCTCCCCCCCCCCCCACGTACCTTTTCCTCGTGGCTCCACAAAGTAATCCCTCACAGTCGCTACAATAACGAGACAAACAATCATAGCGTAAAAATACCTACAAAATAAATTAGCAACATGGATTTATCAATTTTCGTTTTTTTTTGTGGTATAATAAAAAGATACGCACAAGACACCGATCGTCTCTTTCGAGTAGGTCTGAGACTTTTGCTTGACGTAACACATACTAGGATCGACGTCCACCGTAAATTTAATTCCGACAGTTTCATTGTAATCCTTTAAGGCACTTCCTAAAGCACGCTCAGCGTCCTGAGCGGAACATGCCGCGGGTAGACACAGCGCCCAGTTAAACGTAGTGAATTTTGGAATGAAATGACCTGGCTGAAACATTCAACGGATCGCTGGAAAGTTTCTAATTTAAAAGAACGAGTTATTTTTAAATTTAAAAAGTCAAAGATTATTTCAAGATTTCCTATTATAAAAAGAGCATGAAAAGAATTTTGAAATGGACTTTTAATTTTTTTTTTTTTTAAGAGATATATGTGAGTTCGTTAAATAAACTTCTATTATCTATCTCCTTTAATTCTCTCCTCCATTTTGCGCGAGATACAAATGATATAAGTTTTTAATTTATTTTCGTTTAACACACAACTTTAGTAAAACTTCTCTTACGTCGTGCATATTTCCTCGTATAAAAGCGCGGGCTTGCATTAGATTGACCGGCAATCTCATATCTGAATGGGAAGCGTGCAGGTCCACAGTAGCCAGGCAATATTTCCCTTGAATTCTTATCGTTTTCTCGTCCACTTTAACATGCGCCAACACACCCAAACATTGATCGTAATCCCCGAGCTGATTCACGTTTCCTCGTAACAAGCCCGACGGAATTTTTGCGCTCGAATCTAACACTGAAAACAAGACCGACCTTTGATTCGATGAAACTGATGTAATTTTTCGAGATAAGAAATATTGCTCTTTGATTAAAGAACTTTGATTATTTAGTAATGCGTGCCTCCCCTCCCCCGTATTTTTTTCAGAAGCATAATTATTAGGTAAAACACTGAACACTTTCTAGTTGAAGCAATCACAATAACTTTGGCTTCTCTGAATGAAAATAGAAAATGAATAGTTATTTCGGTCAATCGACTCACTTTGCAGCGCCCACAACTTGTAACCTCTCAATTGTCGCAGAAATATCTTGCCATGTTGCTGACATTCCGGATTTTCAACGTTCGTAAAATTTGGCACGAAGGTCGGTATACGCAGAATTGCATCATTCACTTCGGACAATGTAACAGACGCATCTGTATGTTTCTTCGTTTTCGGTTTCGTTTCTTGTTCTAAAAAAAAAATTGCCTGATTAATTACATATAATAAATTGACATTTTTTCTATTTTAATTTTAAATCTTTGCTCGCGTTTTCATCAAACGAGATGAAAATAAAGAATATACAATACATTTTCCAAAAAAGGTTATTTAAAAAGAAAAATTTTGTTTAATTTTTCCTTAAAATTATAAAAAAAGAATAATATAAAATTTCTGCGCACGAAAAGAGATTATAACGAATAAAAGATTACGAGGCCATTGAATATTACTTGAGATTATTACTTAAGATACTACCACCAGCGCAATATTTATTTATTAATGCGGACTAACACTAAACATCTTCGGATAAACTCGCTTTTCAGATTGGTCCGTTTTCATGTAATACTCACTCTCCGCTTGCGAAACTTCCTTCGACGGTTTCGAAGTTGGTTTCGTTGTTACTTTTTTGACATCCGCCTTCTCCGGTTGTTTCGCTTGTTCCTTAATCTTTGGTGCAGGTGTTGAAGTTTCCGATTTCACTCGCGTCTTCGATTTTTCGTCTACCTTCGTTGAAGTTTGAGGCACCTCAGCCTTAGGCTTAGGAGTAGTCTTAACCGATTCAACTTTTTTCGTGCCTTCAGTTAATTTCTTGGGACTTTCGACTGATTTCTTCGTGCTTTCGATCGATTCGATTTTCTTTGTACTTTCGATCGTCTTTTTCACGCTCTCAACCGTCGGCTTCGCGACATCAGCTGTTCTTTTATCTTCTTGCTTTGGTTTTTCCACCTCGCTTTTGCTAGGTAAAATTTTAGCTGTCCTCGGTTTATCTTTATCGGCGAACCTCACTTTCTCTAATTTTTTGGGTGCTGAAGCGGTTTTTTCATCAGACTCCTTAACTTTATCGTCATTTTCTTCATCTTTATCTTTTTCTGGTTTTTCACGTGGTACATCAAGTTGTTTTTTAAATGATTCGATTGCTTTTCGTTCTTCTATTCTAGCTTTCTCTTCTTCTTTTTTCTTATTATCTTTCTTTTCTTTCTTGCCGTCATCACTATCAGCTTTACTTTTACCGTATTTCACTGATTTGATAATTTTTACGGTCTTAATTTCTTGTTTCTTTGAATCTCTTTTAACAGCTTTTCTATCATCTTCATCTTCGTCCTCATCTTCATCAACTTCATCTTCATCATCTTCGTCTTCGTCTTCATCTTTATCATCTTCATCATCTTCATCTTTATCATTATTTTCATCATCATCAAGAGAAAACTTTTTTTTCACTTTCTTTTCCTTATCCTCAGTATCTTCAGCCGATAGCTCAGCGTCGGACACTGTTCTTTCTTCTTCAATTATCTTTCCATCTGCCTGATCTCTCTCGGAATCCTCCACCGATTCTTCATCCTCCTCCTCCTCGCCTTCCACTTCCACAGTTATCTCTTCCTCCTCTTCATCATCATCTACCCCGTCACTATCTATCCTGGAGCTTCTCGGCGTAGATCCAGTTGTACCTCTGTTTCTCGAATGCTCGGTAATCTTCTCGATTCGAATTCTCTCTGTTCCGACGTCTGATGTCGACTCGGCAGGTGGTTTCCGGGCACCAGCGATGGTCCGCGGCACTGTGCCTTCGTGCCATTTCCTGGCCGAGTACATCGGTCCCTCGGTTGTCACCGTTCTTTCCGCTGGGCATGCTCTGCCATGCGCCGGGACGCAAACGGTCGGATGGTGCGTCTGCGGCACGATGTCGCGTATCCGGAAGCCATAGCAGGTGGCGTAGAGCAGCACGACAAGACCCAGCAGCGCGATGCACTTGCCCAAAAGGGCGACAGCCATGACAGGGCAACCTTCACATGGAAGAGGCGAGGCCCGGACGTTTTATTCGTGAGGCTCGACCCACCGTCTGCCGATGATGCCTACCGCTTGACGCGTGAGAGCGATTTCCCGTTCAAGAGACCGTCCAAGACGAACGGCTCCGCGTCTTTTTGCCCGCGGCTTCTCCGATTCCTCCGGAATCCTTCACTTCCCGTTTTGCGATCGCGAAGAATTTCTAAGATCTATCGATGATATGTCGCACCGATCGGCCTCCGACGTGGCAGACCCCGGGCCACCACATCCACAGCCGGCCGTGCCTTCGCGGAAATTAGAGCGCATGGCATCGGCCCAAACAGCTAGGAGTTTTATTTAGCATCAACATTTCGAGGCGGTCGACCGCCAGCAGCGGCAGCGGCCTCTTCTAACCGCGGCTACGACTGCAACGCTGTCGGATCCTCTGCGGTCTGGTCGACGCGGATTTATTACGCAAGATACCGGAGGATCATGGGCACTGGTCCGCGCAATTTCAGTGATGCTCGCAGCTCAATTTTCCGTATTGTATCCACGCGAGAGCAAGCTTCGCTGCTTTATTACCACCGCAAAATAATTTGGATTCAGGAAGCGGTGCACAGTTGTAAAAATTCAATTTGTTGCAATGTAATAATAAATACTACTGCGAGAAACGTTTTTAATTAACAATTTTATATTTGATGTGTTTTCAGAAGTATAGATTTATTATTATTATTTTTATATAAATTAAATTCTTCTAATTAAAAATATTTAAAAAATATAAGGTATCTAATATTTTAGGCCAAGGTTATATTATATTAGAAATTGAATATATATATAAGTAAATGTTTCGACTTTAATCTGATCGACTTCAGTGCGCTAATAAAAACATTGGTATACGATGTAAACGAAATAAATGGTCAATCATAGTCAAGTAAATAAAATCAATTTGTAATTTATTGTACAAATTAAAACAGTTAAAAATAATTTTGTCATATTTTGTCAAATGCAAAACTGCAAATACGTTGGAATTATTTGTCAAACCTGATAATGATAATAATGATAATAAGTCAATCTACTTTCTGGAAATTCATCAAAATGCATAGCAGGATTTATCCGGAAATGCATAGAACAATTTTAATAACATATAAAAGAGAATTTCCTTTTAATCAAAATATTACATTTAGTTTTGATTTAAATAAAGTAAAAATTTACATTCTATACAGTCACAATTTTTTATGAAAAAAAAAAAATTTTTTTTTTCAAACTTGCAGGATAATAATTAAGACTCTTTGTAGTACGTTATGGCAAACTATTTTCAGAATGCGGATCTGGATCTCTTTAGCTTCGCGCAACCTATAAATGTTCGTAAGCTAAATCATGCACTCTACGGTCGCGAAGAACCCGTAAAACTATTTATGTATCAGTCATAAAAAAGATTAGGTATACACTGGAAACTTGACATGTTAAATCTGCAGAAAATTATTTCTGAATATTTCAAGCTTTATAATCATTTGTATAACGTTTGCGAGAGATTGTGACAAAGACGCGTGGTCAAACTTATAATTGAGATGTCACTTTTAACAATGTGGATATAATTATGCTGCAGTTTAACTGCTTTACGTTTCTGCATTAATAGGACATGAATTTCTATGAAATAAACAGCTTAATTTGAGAGTTTATTAAATTTATTAAAATATCTTTTGTCACGTTGGCATTAAAAATCTCAAATGGATAAAATGTATTTAAGTACAATACGCGCGTCGAAATAATCAATATTAATTTTAACAAAAGTTAATTTACATTTGTTTTTATTCTTTTTTCTGGTTTTTTTTTAATTATAACTAAAATATGAATAATCTTAATTTTCCTCGGACAACAAATAATAAAATATTAATGTGACTTTCGTGGCAGTGATTGCATTCAAATGAATACGATTGCTGATTATTTATTCATAGTCCTATTTAGGTTGTGGGACAGCAGCGAACGAACACGATGATCCGCTTACTGCGAATTTAGTCAATCTCGGCGGACAACGGTGGCGAAATTTGCGCACAAAGCTCACACCGGCTTCCGTAACCAGTAAAATCCGACACGTATTCGGATTAATCGCAATTGTGTCTGAAAATTTCGAAACACTACATACTATGTTTTTTCAATATAATATATTACATTTATTATATTGAAATAAATACGAATTGTCGAATACGAATTGTCGACTACGAATAGTCTCGTAACGTTCGAAGTGTTCAGACATAAAAATATAATTTGTGAAGATAAAATTAAAATGATCTACATATATATAGAGATAATTTAACTAAATTTTTTCATACACCAATTTTCCAAAGCTCGTTTTTAGATCGTAAACTTGTGCTAAACTGATAGGAGCCTCTAGTTTAACAGTTTGCAGAACAATGCGCGGACACAATGAAGAGCCGTTCGAATTCTGAGATTTTGCTGCCAAGTTTAGCCAACGAAACTGTCTGCTTCTTCGGGCTCGAAACTAACACACCACAAAAAGATGATTCCAAATTTCGGAGAATGTGCAAACAAACCGACAGTAATTAAAAAGAAGAAGTGCAGTCTCTGATTGCACATACTCGAAATCTTCAAGCGAATTTTAATTTATATTATATAAGTACGAATTAATTTTTTTAAGTACGCGTAATAGTTTACATTATATTATTATATTTATATTTGTTTAATAATTTATTCAGAAATAGATATAAAGAAGAGTCTATTAATTTCAGTATACATATATGTTATTTAAAAAATTGTACGATGGAATATTCGTGTGAGTTGTCTACACGAGAAGCACGCTTACTTTTTTTACAGTTTCCAAATATGTCAATTGCTGGCTCATCATTTTAGAAACACGAATTTTTTGATTTAACAAAAATAAGAAAATTTTTGGAAAATCCGCACCGCGCATCGTACGATTCATGAAACATTTCTTGCAACGAAACCAGTCGCTTCTATAGCAAGCAGCAAGATCAATAGTCGGCCAATTATCAACAGATGGTCATTGATTTGATATCTTCTTCCTTTTATAGTTTATTATAATTTTATAATTCTATTTTTTTTATAAACATGTCAAAATCTACGTTTGTCAGTAATTTATTATTTATTCTTGTTACGTTTGGATAATTTTTTACTTTGAAGGATGTAGAAGATGTGAGTACAAAACCAAATAAATAAAACATGAACAAGATTTGTGGACCAATTATGAACCGAAGAGTTCTATTATAATAATTTTACGTTATCGAAAATTTCGACAACAGACCGCACAGATTAATTATTCGTCGAGAGCTTTGCGTTTTCAACATCGACTGAGACGTTCACTTCTAAGTAGATTGACTTATTATCATTGGATAATTACAGAAAAATTAGTATTACAGAAATATTGGTAGTAACACAAGTGTAGGCGACGGAAAAATTGAATCAATTGAGATTCAAACTCGGAATCTTTTGTTTTTATTTTTAGCACTTAGGCTGGTTATACCACGATTGCTTCACTGCTCTCATAATTATTCCAGTCATATATGAATACTTAACCATTTTTACGGCCCTACATACATATTTATATATACCTGCACAAAATAGTCTCAACGAAAAATATATTAATGCAAAAGTTTGTTGTAGTAAATGATTAATTAATTATTATTACAAATAATAAGCCTATGACGCAAATAATAATCAATGTTCTATTGTGAAAGAAGAAAATGTTTACACTTGTTTTTCTCAGCTGCGCACCATTTTCAACTTTGCATACTTGTTTGACTAAACAAATATCCGATCTTGCTCAAAAGCCGAAAAAGGAAGAAGAGTAAAACGTTATATTTTTTTTAGTGCAAAAATATGACTGGAAGTATCCTGCATTGTTTTATTTATACAGAAAGGAAAAATATATCAGAGTATCTCTACGTTTATCTAGGCGCGTGACATATTGATAGTATTTTAAAGATAGAGATCAATCACGTTCCGCAGAGCCTCAGAATCAAATAAATGGTTTCGTAAAGATTAGATTAACCAATTACCAATTAGACTGTTTAGCAGAATTTGTACCAAGTTTCGGAATAATTTTTAAATGTAGTAGGTTAAGGCTGTCCAAAGTACGCACTTCTTGTTTCATAACTTTTGTATGAATCTGAGCATAAAAATAGTTTTAAACGATCTCTTGTAGTGATAAAAATAAAAAAATAATAACTTTGAATGCAATGGTTTACAAAGTTATTATAGTGATACATATACATTTGTTCTTAAGAGTCTTTTGAACTAGACGTAATTATCGTTGATGCCTTCGATCGAGAAATTGCATCAATTACAAACTCTTAAAAGTATCCTAAGAATTGAAGTTTTCAAGTGCGTACTCAGGCCATCGCATCACTTTTCACTTTTAGCACAACCGTATAAAAACTATTATAAATATTCAGTAAATATGTTTCACTAAATACAAAGCAGAGACATGGATGTACAAAATGTGACGGATACAGTTTTATAAAGCAACAATTATATTTACAAATTAATCGAGTTATTCGTGAAAAATATAATTATCAAAATTATCAAAATCACAAAATTTGATGTACTTTCTCTGTAGCTGATGCAATCTTAATTGATTTTTGTGATTGAATTTGGCTAATCTAAAAGACGCATAATCTATCAGTGGCAGCTGCTACAATCCAATGATTGAAGCATAGAGCTCAATGAGTGATCAAATGATGCGTTTTAATTGGTTTATTATATTTAAATCCTTCTTTTTTTTGTTATCTTTCCTCATTCATTCGTGCGAGCAGCGAATGTTTATAACGAAGATAATCGGCCTCGCGGAAAAAAATACGCAGGTTTATTCTGCATCAGCCGCGACGGAGAGGGATGCAGAAACCTCTTGAAGATAACCCGAGGCGATCCGCGGAGGTATCAGATCGACCATACGGGCTCGGCCTGAAAGTTGGCTCGAGTGCGAGGTCTCTATAAATGCGTGACGTTCGTTCGTGCCTCCAGTCGGTGGGAGGTCAGCCTTTCCGCGGGAACGTACGGCACGATACAACGCCACACACTTGGAACACACGCATCGTTTTTCCCCTTTGTCGTTGCCCGGATCTTTTCCTCCCGCTGTCTCCTCACGAGTCGCCGCGGTCGGAAACGACCGCGGCTCGATCACCGATTTCGCCGCGTGACGAGAAACCGCGGCCGGCGAAATTAAGTATGCAGCGGAATGTCTTTTAGTGCAACCGATTTCTCTTCACGCTAAATCGGACGAACCGTGCGTATTTGTTATTCCTCGGAATGCCAGTGAGTGTGCGCGCATTCTCTCGGCGAAGAAACGGAGCACGCCGATGATCGACTGCATGACGCATCGTAAGCGCTTATACAAAAAAAAATTAAAAAATTGTCGCTTATCTAAACGTGCGAAACTTGAAATAATCGCGTTAGCATAAAAGGGAAAACTGGGACAAATCTAGCTCGTAGTGTTACCAGAATTTACACTCAGTCATGTATCGCTCAAAATTGGAGATACCAAACGTTTTGATTTCAATGTGCTTTATTTCAAACTTCTAATTTTGGCGATACGTGATTAAGAGTGTACGATGTCGAAAATTTTGATAGATTAATAAGAGATTTTTTTTCGTGCTTTTTTTCGTCTTCTGTCCTTCTTTGAAAAAATTCCAGGCACCTGAGTCAGACGCATTAAGCGAACACGATAAAAGCGAATACCGATGAAAAGATAAATTAAGAATGACTTGACTTATTACTTTATATTATCGTTATCACACAGAGAGTATAAAGCGCTTCGCGAAAAGAATATTCGAATCACAAATCGCGATGAAGTTCACACAAAAAATTCTTATAAAAGATAAGAATAATATCCAGAATATTTATCCTTTATATTGTTTGTTCTCAAGCTTTTAAAAGTATTTAAAGTATATGGCTGAGACGTTCGCGCGATATTTGCACGAGAGACATTGAACTGTGACTGACAAAAAGTGGCTTAATGCTCGACTGGTGTCTCGATGACGTTGAAAGCAGCAGGTGGTTAAGAAGTGAACTCGTATGGGACTCCGCTAAACATCTGCGCGCGCGTTTTGTATAGGTATGACCGGAGCTCGCTTGTAATCGGATCTGTCGCAAACAGCGCGAGTATAAGCATCGTAATCTCTCCTCGTGGTACTCCTTTGCGCGGTCGAGTGTTTACGTTCGTAAAACGACTTTAAAAATAGACTTTGATAGCCAAACAACCGGCTACGTTGCACGAAGGGGATTTAACAACGTGGTGAATCGATATACCGGACGCGAACGACGCTATCAAGTATCCACTCATCTCGGAGAATTATCGATGTGATATTAATTAAGGATTACAAGACACATTAAAGATGTATCGGATATTACAGTAAATATTTGAAAATGTGTTTAATGTTGACACTTCAAATAAACTATGTCCATATGAAAGTTGTATGAATAAGATTATATTTTTATTTAATAACATTTTTATAGTCTATTCACTTTATCTGTTATTCAAAATTAAATTATTTTTTACAATATTAAGAAAAATCTCAATTTTTTGTGTATTTACTTTAAATATTTCAGATGATTTAGACAAAGTTTTATTTTGATTGTCTGTTTGATTATTTTGTAAATAGATAAGTAAATTTTGTTTATTTTACAGAATTAATCTCTGCATCGCAATGAAACTTTACATAAATTATCTTGAATATTTAAAGCACTTAAATAAAAAAGTTTTTTCACTATTTCTTATTAATTATATTTTCATTAAAACACATTTCTACTCTTCATTGAAATAATTTTTTATTCAGATAGAAAAAATCATCACCAAATTTTTTTCTGTTTTTAAATACAAATATAAAACTATCTGTAATTTTTTCATAATATTCTTAATGCTGTGAGAAATGTCCTATACATCCTAATCATATGTATATATCAACGTTAAAATTCTGAAAAAAAAAAAAATTTTTTTTTCTATCTCAAATTAGAGATTACACTTTTGGAGGCTGCTCTTTGAACTTGGGCGTCGAGCAGAGATTGAAAATGCTTGGCATCGTAGCGATATTACTGGACCCTTTTGTGCTTATCGGATTCATCCTCGGTAGCCTATACTTCTATCTCACGGCCACCTTTGACTTTTGGAAATGCCGCGGCGTACCATTCAAAAAGCCGACCGTGCTGCTCGGGAATTTCGGTCCTCTGCTTCTATTCCGGAGGTCGCAGCCAGAAGGCGTGAAAGAGATGTATCAGTGGTTCAAGGATGAAAGGTTCTTTGGCGCGTTCCGGGTAAGATCGCCCGTGCTGATCCTACGCGATCCCGATTTAGTGAGGAGCGTGTGCGTCAAGGATTTCGCTTGCTTCTCGAATCGGGGGATTCCGGTCAATAACGATCAGGTACACTTATCAATTAGTCTTCTTTTTCGTTTCGAGATTGCTAGATATTTGCCAAAACACACGAGAGTTCTAGCAACGAATTTTCAATCTTATTTTAATCGTGCATGTATTTATTAGGATCCGCTCTCTGGACACCTGTTCAATCTCGAAGGGCGCAAGTGGAAGGGCCTCAGATCGAAACTGACGCCCGCGTTCTCGTCGGGCAAGCTAAAGCGGATGTTCTACCTGCTAGTGGAATGTTGCGAGGAGTTGCAGAGGCTCATCGATGAGGCGAGCAGTAACGGTGACCAAACGGTCGAGGTACGGGAGCTGGCCGCGAAATTCATCATCGACGTCATCGGCAGCTGCGCCTTCGGCATACAGATAAACGCGCTCACCGACGAGGAGTCCGAATTTCACAGGGCGGTGAAGAGGCTCTCGAAGCCGAGTTACAAGGCCACTCTCTGGAGGATGTTACGAACGGCCATGCCGAGGCTGTACAGGCTGCTGGGCGTGCAGCTCGTCGATCCGAGCGTTACCAAATTTTTTATGCACGTCGTGTCGCAAATGATCAGCCAGAGGGAGAGCAACGGCACGACCAGACACGACTTCATGGACTTGCTGATTGAGTTGAGGAACAAGGGTACTCTAGAGAACGAAGCCGGCAGCCCGACCATCTGCAGCGACGAGGACGCCCAAGCGGCGAAGGAAATCGGTAAACCAAATTGCGATACACAGTGGAATACACAGCGTTGTTTTACTCGCGTAGACTAAAAGGAAATCAATTATTTGTAGAATTGGACGAGAACGCTATCGCGGCACAAGCGTTCGCTTTCTTCATTGCCGGCTACGAAACGTCTTCGAACACAATTGCTTTCTGTCTTTACGAGCTAGCCTTGAATCAGGAAGTCCAAGATAAAACCAGACGAGAAGTGCGAGACGCTATGCGAGGTGGAAAATTAACTTATGAAGCTGTGCAGGAAATGAAGTATCTCGACATGGTAATACTAGGTACGGCTGCACTTGATTGTATCATGAAAATTTCAAAGATAAAAAGAAATTCACGTTTATTTGAATCATCACGCGGCAGTAAAAATAAAATCGTTGGAGATAATCTGGGAATGCTTATATGATAGAAATACAAAATGTGTGTAGAGACTCTGAGGAAGTATCCGCCCGCCCCGCTATTCTCACGAAGATGCGAGTACAAGTACCAAATACCGAACACCAATGTGGAGCTGCCAGCGGGCATGCGGGTCATCATACCAATTTATGGCCTCCATCACGACCCGAATCACTATCCCGATCCGACAAGATTTAATCCTGAGAGATTCACGGATGAGAACAAACGCACCAGGCATCCCTACACGTATCTTCCATTCGGAGAAGGCCCACGAAATTGCATAGGTACTAACATTTTTACATTTTAGGGTAAGAAATATTGTGCTAGCAACTAGAAAATTCAAGGGATAACCCTCAAATGTCATAAAAAAAAAAATGAATAATTTATGCGAACTAAGGAAAAACGGAGTAATATTATCAATTTATAAATGGATAACTTTATTATAATAATTATCCCAGCAAACACCACGTTACATGTAACGTAAATGTTAGTTGTAATTTCCCACTCAACAATGTAACTGTTATATAACACACTCGTTATATAACAGTTACATTGTTGAGTGGGAAATTACAACTAACATTTACGTTACATGTAACGTTGTGTTTGGTGGGATTAATTATATATTATAGTAGTTATTATAGTAATTAATAATAGGTACTATAATTAATAGTAAATTTGACGAAGGTCAGATCTGAGGAAAATTGCTGATCACCGTTTACCTTTCAAATACATTTTAGACAATTAATTCTCAGACTTTCGTGCTGTTCTATTAACGTAGAATCCATTAACACAGTCTATTAAAGTTTAAATTTTTTAATTGCTTACTTCTTCCGATAGCTATAAATGATAGCGCAATATAATTGCGAATAGTAAAGTAAGCAAAGTCAATCCGGAATTCACTGACTTAACACGCAATATTACATCACGTGCTACGTCGCTCGTTTGAACCAAAACATGCTTACTGATTCCGGTTAGCACTTGAGAACCCTGACAGTATTATTCGTGCGCGATAAGAAATAACATCTATAGAATTCGCAAACACGCCGTGTAGACCCGCGGCTTGATTGTCTTATCGATTCATGCATTTTTCTCTTATCTCCTCGTACTTCATACAAAAGTATGCCAACGCAGTTGAATTACATTCCGCTAATATTCCACTCTCATCGTCGTTATCTGACAGATCGTTAATTCAACTAATAATCGACGGGCCAGAGATTGAATATTTGCGTCGCGAAATTCGTCGTTCAAATGACTCGTTTAGCAATTATTAGCTCAAGAGGCGAGACGCATCGTTCGCTTGAGTGCGCAAATTTATGCGGCTCGGAGGACGACGACCTTGGTATTGTATACCGTATGCGCGCATTTTAAGCAAAAGCCACGCCACCGTCCCGAATTGATAAGTTTGCATCCAACTCGTTAAGTCAGCAATTAAGTAACGTTGTTAGCAACGCATAATGACAATTTCGCAACTTTCCAGGCATGCGGTTCGCGTTGCTGCAAATCAAGATGGGGATAATAGCGTTTCTCAAGGATCATCGGGTCGAGATATGCGACAAATCGACGGTACCAATCAAGTTCAGCAGACGAAGTCTCGTAACAACAAGCGAGACGGGATTTTGGCTTACCATTACTCCTTCTTAGATAAGGATTGTATTTAAGAATATTTTATTTTCCTTCAGGAAACCAGTGATTATATACGCGAATATAAATTCGTTACGTTAATGTACTTAATCTGCTGTAAAAGAATAGAGTGCCAGCTGTTACTCGTTTGTTTCTTATAAGTTAATTGAAAAATGTTGGAGAAAGCTTTACTCGTAAAATGAATTAAGTTCATATATTATTACATTATTTTTTTATTTAAATTTCTAGAGATTGAAAGAAATAACTTCGCAATTTTTAAAAATTTTAATCTTAAAAGATTTTTTTTCTTGCTCTACCGAAAAATTGAAGTGTCTTAAAGTTTCTTCACTAAGAGAAAAAATTATTAAATTTTAATAAATATTTGTTTAAATCGTTGCAATAAAATATTTATTTACGGTACACAAATATTTACTCAATAAAAAAATAATAATTAAATTAAATAGTAGTTCTTGTACTAAATAAGTATTTATTTATATTTAATAAATATTTTATTGCAACTATTCAAAAAAATATTTATTAAAATTTAGTTAATTTTTTTCTCTCAGTTTTTTAGTTCAGAGATTTTTAATTGAAATACGATATCTAGAGTCGCCAAAAGCTAATTAATACTTGTTGATTAAAGAAAAGAGCAAAACAAAATCATCGAAATGTTATCGATGATTTATGTTACATCGAGCCATTGCGTAATTATTTTTGCAATTGCGTATTAAGGATTTATACCACGTGTATAAATAGCCACCCTTAATATAATATTTGTAAAAATTTATCCCGTTCAATCAAAAGAATAACGAGTGAGCTGGTATACTCCTGAATTTCTCAGAAGTCATCGGTTCCATTTTTTGTAAATTTTTTTCATTTTAATATCACAGTATACGGATTAGTTTATAACTTCATCAATTTTTTCTATTTTTTTTTTTTAATTTGGATTTTGAAAGAAGCTCGTGTATTGAATGATTCTAAGTAACGGTATTATTTTAGGCGCTTTAAGAAGAAAAGAATAAATTTGTCTGCTTATTGTATTATAGTGTAAACAAAGAATATAAAATTTAGCTGTAAGATGAAAGAAAAAGTTGTAGATAAATAGGGCGAATCAACTTAAATTTACTCTCTTAAGTTCCTTTATTTTACTGATCAAATCGAGAAGAAAAACTATATAGGATGACCTAATATTCTAAAATATTTAAGTAAATAAAAACAATTAACATATACCTGCTATAATTAGGAAACATTTAATCACTTATATATCAACTTTTATTTTTGTGTACTTATAGTTTTCGACTATTTATCTCATTACATTAAAAGTGACTCGCTTTTAACTTTATACATAGAACAGTATACACTTTATTTTCATATTTGCAAAATATATTTATATAAACGTGACGTTTCGAAATAAAGTATCAAACTTGAGACAAATTTTACGTGTAACTCGCGGTATGCTTACTCCACGTATTTCTAAATATTTTTTTTTAATATCTTATCTGTATGTTTCATCATTCTTTTACGATCGGGTCACGCGAGAGCGTCGGTATAAACGCGAGAGAGTCACCCGGTATAAACAAAGTGTCGCGTAAGCAACAGCAGCAGGCAACGGCGATGTAGCTACGCGCTTCCATATACGAGAGCAGCTGTCGGGAGACGCAGGCGACACAGTTCGTCGCGGCGCGGATACGCGAATACGGCAAGCGGAACTCCTAACTGGTCGTGTGCCTACGCGCTCCATAAATTGAATCGGATAAGGCCCTGTGCGATCAGAGCGCGAGTAGTGCGCGGGTCCGCGCGTTGTCGGTGAAGCCACTTCCTCGTGACGCCCGACCGCCGCCGCCGCCGACGACCGTAATAGCGGTGAGTCGTCCACCGCAGTGCCGTCGCGCGCGAGTCGAGTCAGTGCGCTCGCGGCCGCCCGTCTTAACGCCGTTAAAAAGTTTCGGCGAGCTCTCCGAACGGAACACGAGATCCCGGCCTCTCGGCGAAAATCGCGCCGAAACCGGGACGGCAGCGGAGCGCGCCGGGCGAGGGCGTTACTTTCCTGAAGGCGCGCGTCACGTCACGGCGCTGCGTCGGCGAATCGCTCCGTTAATCGCGCGGCGAGAAAACGCAAAACCGTGAGAGCAAAAGAGAGAGAGAGAGAGAGACAACGGTGTTTTGCGAGAACACTTGTCAGCGAGAACCGAGAGACGAGCCTGTTCGGGAAATCATGCCACGGTGAGCCGCCGGCGGAGTCGCTTCGTGGCTACCACGCGGCCGATAAGGCGGCCCTTTAAACGCCGCGTAGCTCTGAATTTCTCCTATTATCATTATTATTATTATCATCCTTTTCTCTCTTTCCCTCGTTATTTATCGATACGCGCGCGTCGTACTGACATTACTTGCTGGCGACCAGTAGCGCACGCGTCACTACGTGCCACCGTTCGCTGGAGAGATCCGAAAGAGAGAGAGAGAGAGAGATTCGTACGACGCGGTGACGTTTACAGGGTGACACGAAGCGACGCGACCGTCGAGATGCACGACAGCCGATAAGCACGTCCCCTGCGAGGGAGACCACTGTCCTTGAGGTCAACAGCAATTTTACTCGCTACGTCCCGTGCGAGCGGAAGCCTCCGCTCCTGCTGTCTCGTCGCTGACTCCGGTTCTGTATAGGTTAGAATTGTGCAATTTGCCAAGTGCTCCGAATTCGGCTTGTTGCACGCGCAATGCGACGGATCGTGTCGCGTTGCGAATGCATCACCGGTGTAACGGTGAGCGTGATTTTCTGAAGAATCTGATTCCAGATGTCACACTACAGTAAAAACACCTGTGATCAAAAGACTGCGGTGGTTGACCATGAAAAGAAGTATCAGGAGGACTTGGAGCAGGCCAAGGCTCTCAGTCTGGAAAGCTTGGCTCTGGAGAAGTACAGATTGGAGAAGTTGCGATTGGAGCTTAGTAATGTGCAGCAGGCCTGCGTCGCGCAAAACAATGTGTGCAATACGAACAACGTGTCAGAGACGGACAGCAGCTCGCAAGGAGAAAGGTGCATATTATATATTTCCACACTTGGCGTTACTTGTTTTCAATCAGCTGCTCTTAACTTTGCGAAACTGATCTCTTATAACACGTATTAATTTGATACTCTTAACAAGCCGCAATTGTTTATAGTAATTAACTAATTTATTTCATAATACATACAGGTTTCAATGTAGAAGTCGACCAAGACCAGGCTCGATTAACACAAATCAAAAGAGTACAGTAATATTAGCACCACCTCCAATACCAAGTAGAAGAAATTCGACCACTACTGCATCAAATCAAGATTCTTCTACTGATCTAATAAATTTCACAAGCCCAGTGAAGCAAGATAATCTCACTGAATATTGTTCAGCTCCACCTCCGCCACCACCGTAAGCATACTCTTCTACAATAATTCTAAATATATTTGCTTGAGAGACGATGCAATGTTTTAATAAATTTATCTACATCTATGCAACTTTCTTTTATAATTACTTTTTTTGACATAAATATGTGATGATTATATTATTTCTATTTCAATTTTTTTTTTAATAAATCACAAAGCTTTAAAATTGTGACACCTAATAATTTTTTTTATTAAAACGTTCAAAAATTGTTGTCTTTAAATGAAAAGTTGCGCCTATTAAAAACTTTTTGTTGCAGAAAAGCAATAGAACCTAAATGGGATACCCATCCGTCCTTATTGAAGAAACAATCAAGAGTGTCTCGAAGCAATAGCTCAGTCAGCGCCTATCAGTCTAGGGACTTCAGGTATCATTCCCTTTCTCCAGGCCCACGATCTTCCACAGCACCATGTACGCCAGGAACACCGGGAATTAGCCCCATCATGTCGAGAGCTAGTAGCGTTAGCAATAATGTATCTGATATTGCGCCACAGGTAATCAAGATTTCTATAAAATTTTTTGTACTGAAAAATGTATATTGTGAACTCGTACGAAATTTTTTTTTATTTATTTATGGGGAAATTAATTCAGCAGTTTGTTAAAACACACTTTTCTTTGCAGCCTGCATGGGAATCCATTATCGTTAAACATTTTTTTTTCTCGCAGGTATATTATATCTGAAATTATGGAAGATGTTCATTTTTTTTTTCTTTCAATAGTATTATTAAGTTTTGTATTTTATCTTTAATATATTATATATATTACCTACTGCATGGATATCCATTCTTAAAATTTTCATTAATCAATTATAAAAATATAAAACATATTGTCTTGAATATATTTCTTTTTCAGATTCCTCCATTGCCCATGAATTATAGACCAACTGTTACACCTGCCATATGTGCTCCATTTTGTATGGAGGATGAACAATTAAACGTATTAAAAGTGATAGAGAAAAAACCAAATAGCAATCTTATAGATCTAAATAGTTTTGAACAAACAGAGGACAGATCCAATGTACGAGTTAGCGTATTGGAGGCATTCGATCCGTTACTTATTAAGACTGACAATGGAAATAATTCTGTGCAGGAACATAAAGCAGATGGTAAATTAACAAATCTTTTTTTTTTAAATTACTAATATTATAATTATAGCATAAAATAATATAGTATCAAATTTAAAACTTATATGATTGAAAGTACGAAATTACTTCTGCTATTCTGTTATATCATTTAATATTTTTTGCAGATTCACAATCGCAAGTTAGTGGCAGTGTATATGATCCGTTCGATCCATTCGATTACATGTACAGCACAAATGAAAGCGTCAACTCAGATCCGGTTTATGCCGCTGTGGAGAAATCTGCAAAATCGCCAGCTGTATCGCCAGCTGCGCCACCTCCACTACCGCCTCGAAATTCGTCTGCATGGAATACCATAGAAAGACGAAGAACTTCATTAGATCGTCGAGTAAGTTTCGACAAAATTTTTTATAACTTTTGATAAAATAATTGTTATACTGTAATACTCTTTTCACAGAAGCGTCAAACACGATTGTCTGAAAATCTAATGGTCATTAAAGCTAGATCATCTTTGCATGATTGTGATCTAAAGGCATTTCACAACATAATAAAGTCTATACGAAGTTAGTAGAGAAAACACTATTTTATTACAATATATTGATATATCTTTGTTGCTCATAATTTGATTCAATTTTAGGCGAGTTTCCATTTAATAATCCTAGTACAAATATTGGATACGTTGTTAGCCCAATGATGGAGAATCTGTATCCAGATGGTACGAGTATAAAATTAGTAGTTCATCCACAATTACCCAATAACGATAAAGATCCTGCACCATCTATTACTTTCACTTGTAATGGTAAGTTAAAAAAATGGTTTTTCTTTAAAGTGAGATTACTTTCTATCTTTCTCCATTAAAATTGTTTTGAACATTATGTTTCAGTGAATTGTAGTGTCGAGCATGTTATTTTGAACGTCGCTTGTTCCTTGGAGGATGAGGATACAGTAAATGTAGAAAAGTACTGTTTGAGAGTTTGGGGATTAGCTGAATATCTTGCACCTAACACAACTTTAGCACAATACGAATACATACATTTATGTATTAAATTAGAAAAAGATATTGAGTTAGCTATAATGACCAGAACACAAATTAAACAATCCATTGCTAGAACGGTCAGTATTATATATACAATAAACATTATTACAACTTATTGCAAAAGATTATTTGAACTATTCTCTTTTTTTCAGCTGCAAGATGATAATTGTGATCAATCTCTAAAATTAGAAGACATTCTACCAAATGAACCATCGCAGCCTATTTCATATGATACATTAATTATTTTACTAGGTTTGTCTATAGATACAAATATATATATAAAAAATAATTTTTTGTCTGTGATATATTTAAGTTGCACATTGCATTTTATTATTATATTATCTATTACAGAGACAGTAGAAAAAGAAATGGAACGCGTGGAGACTGCAGCATTACAACTGGCAACCACGAATCAAGGTTCTACTTTATTACCTCAACTTCAACCGCACGGCGTAGTGCAGGCAGTGAAAGCAGTGTGTGCCTTAATGGGAAATATTGAAACATTCGAGATTACGGAGGCTGTTGACAATTTTGTGAATGCTTGCTGCCAATTTCTGCCGCAAGTTCATACAGCTAATATAGAGTGTAAAAAACCTGAAATTATACATGAAGATGGCGATTACGCTGTAGTTACTTTGAGGAAAAAGTTTCCCGATGTGATTTCCTCTCATTGTCATAAAATTCGCGATGCTATTCAGGAACTTGTTGAGACATACTGTCATGCGTTTAAAGTCGATTTTCAATTAAATAGCAAAGCAGATTTTCCGACAAGTAAGAAAGCGCTTTATCCTGTTATGCAATACACTGTATATTATAATATTAAATCATGACATAATTATGATATATTTTCTCTTTAGATACACTAATTGCAACCGAAGTGATTGATACTATTTTGGTGCGCGTTGGAGCTCTACACAGGCTACCAACCACATGGAAACATGATGATTACATAGTGGCAGCTCAAATCTTTCATGGAACTAGACCAGTCGGAACTCCAGTTTTATCTGAACCAATGACGGTCAGCACGAATCTTTACCCAAGGATTTTATTTAACTCATGGTAAATATGAGAACGTACTAACGATGATCAAGAGAATAACAGTTGGGTTTAATAAAAATTATATAATTTATATAAGGTTGGAATTTCGCGGAATAAGTGTGTGTCAAGTACCACGAGAAGCTAGACTTGTGTTAGTTCTTTATGGACGCACGCTACAACCTGCAGAACATGAATCCAATTCGTCTGCGGAGAATGCAATGGAGAAAGAAGAACTTGGATGGGGTGCTATACAGTTCTTCGATTATGATGGGTAAATAATGTGTCTGCTACATTTCATAAATGTTAATTTTTCTTTGCACTCAGTTTTTTATCTTTGAAGTTTTTATCATCTTATATTTTCCATTGCTTTATACACACACTTTTATGTGTCTTTATTTTAATTCTAGCGTTATGAGCCAAGGGAGTTTTTTTCTATCTCTCTGGCCAGCCATTGCAGATAAACGATTAGGTCCGGCGCCAGCGCCTGGAATTCATCCTCGTGGTGACACCCACCCTATTATAGGAGTAGAATTACCCGATTATGGGGGGAAGGTGTTAGTCCCCAATTCCTCGGAATTGCGAGATTATGACGTGGACTCATTAGATTTCAATTCCTTAGATCAAAATACCCAGGAATTATTAATAGATATTACACAGCAAGATACATTCTCGAGGTATGATGTAATTAAAAATACATTTAAACTTTCAAAATGGCATTCGATAAAAGCCGATTCTTATTTCCAGACCGCCTATTGATGAAAGGGAAATTCTTTGGGAGAAAAGACATTATTTGCATGACAGACCTGAAGCTTTACCAAAAGTATTACTAGCTGCACACAGTTGGGATTGGGCATGCCTACCGGATTTACACGCGTCACTCAGAATTTGGAGTCCACTGCCACCAGTACAAGCGTTACAATTACTTTTACCATGGTATGTATTCTATAGATCATTTTTCTTAAGGCTACTGAAGAACCATTTTGTAGACGCGTAATTTTTCTATTTCTTATAGCTTCCCAGACATGAAAGTTAGAGAGATGGCGGTTAATTGGATTCGCGAATTAAGTAATGACGAATTGGTTGATTATTTGCCACAACTACTTCAAGCAATGAAACACGAGACGTATGAAGCGTCACCATTGACTCGATTCTTATTAGAACGTGCCTTACTATCACCGAGAGTGGCTCATTATATTTACTGGTTGCTAAATCAAGCGCTGCCGGGACAAAGTCCCCAGGTACAGGTTGGGTGATCAATATTAATGACATTACATGCTTGTGCATTTGTGTTTAATACTTATAATATGTAGATAAAAAAATCTTGTTATATAACTGTAATTAAACCAGTAGAAAATTGCTTTATGCGATATGTATTAATATGGATATAAATTTTTTTATATTATTTAATAAAAGGCATTTATTTTATAGAATTCTGCTGAAATTGCCGTGGAAGATGATAAGGCTATTAGTTGTGCTCGTTATCAACGAAAATTGCAGCTAATGTTGAGAGCGCTGTTAGCAGTTATTGGAGACTCATTGAGAAAAAGTTTTCTTACCCAACAATTGCTAGTTAAAGTACGTTTTAATTATATTATTCTGTCAAGTGATTTGTTTACAAACATGCTTTAAATCTAATAATCTATACAGAACCTGCACGAAGTAGCTGAGAATATCAAAGTTACAAAGGAATCGTTACGAATAGATACACTTAAAACCGGTTTGCAAAATATACACTGCCAATTAATGGAAGACAATGGAACATGTTTACCACTGTCTCCTAGTAAACTAGTATTTGGTATCAATGTACAGACATGTGCCTATTTCCCGTCGTTTACCCTCCCGTTAAAAATTAACTTCATCAGCTGTGACAATGTTATAAGCCCGGCAATCTTCAAGGTATGTTTACAGTAATTTACAATCCTGCAAATTTACTTAAGAATATATTTGATATTAACACGTACATTGTACTTCTTATTTCCAGGTTGGCGATGATTTGCAACAGGATATGTTGACTCTCCAAATGGTACGCATTATGGACAAATTGTGGTTGAAGGAAGGTCTCGATCTGAAAATGGTTACTTTTGCTTGTGTGCCCACCGGCCACAAACGCGGAATGATAGAAATGGTAACAGATGCAGAAACATTACGGAAAATCCAAGTCGAGTTCGGGCTAACTGGGTCGTTTAAGGATCGACCGATCGCGGAATGGTTGGCGAAGCATAATCCTTCGGAACTGGAATATGAGAGAGCGGTGGAAAATTTCACCGCTTCTTGTGCTGGCTATAGCGTTGCCACTTATATTTTAGGAATCTGTGATAGGCATAATGATAATATCATGTTAAAAACGTCTGGTCACTTGTTTCATATTGATTTTGGAAAGTTTCTTGGTGATGCGCAAATGTTTGGAAACTTTAAGAGGTAAGCATATATCCTATAATATATTTTATTAATTCCTGAACTTATACAACGGACTGTATCTTTATTTTTAATCAAAAAGATGAGAAAGATATGTAATCTTATATATTTTACATTTTTAATCAGAGATAGAACGCCGTTTGTGTTGACGTCTGATATGGCATATGTTATAAATGGTGGAGATAAACCTTCAGCGAAATTTCACCATTTTGTAGACTTGTGTTGCCAGGCTTTTAATATAGTGCGGAAACATGGAAATCTTATTCTTCATCTTTTTGGATTGGTATGTTATTAAAATATTTTTATACTTTGAAAAAAATAATTGATTATTACGTAGCACAATAAATAATTTTAACAATTTTCAATACGATATTTAAAAGCAAATACGTGCACATATTTTTATGAACACAAAATAATTTTCAAATTCTCTGTTTACAAAATATTTACAAGAAATTATATATATATATATATATATATATATATATATAAAGAAATATATGCATAAAAATATATATGTTTTGATAATTAAATTTAATCTTTTTTAAAAATTATATATTTTTTTTTTAGTTTTTACAATATACATACTCTGACACGCACATATTTAAATAACGAATCATTATTTGCTAATTTCTTTTTTGATTTTTAATAAATTTATTACACTAGCTGCATACTAGAATCTTCGTTAAATTTTATTAATATTTTTAAATTATTGTATGTAGTTAAGATAAATGAACTTTAAATAGCTCAAATTTAATGATTTCGGAAGAATGTATATTTTTAGTATAATCCATTGATATGTTTTGAGTTAATTATTATAAATGCAAACGCATTTCAATGGGAATCTTTCGAACAATTAGGTCAAATATATTTGAAATAAAGAATTTATGAATTATGCGGTCTAACCACATTGCTATGAAAACAATAAAACCACAACGGAAGAACATATCCGTGTGCTTTATCAGAAAGCGGACTGCTATCTCATTAAACTATATGCGATGTAGTTAATTAGTATTTATCGTTCACGCTCCCATAATATCGCTGCAGCAGTCTGAGTCAATCGTGTTAAGAGTAAAGTACCAGTGGGAGTAAAAAAACGTTGAAGAATTGTTGTAAAATCCAACGACATTTACACAAAGATCGCACAGTATAAAAAAAATTCATTTATTCATTATTTTAATATTTTAATGTTTGACGAATAAATTGCAATGGATAATTTAATATCGCGAAAGAATCTTCTCAGCGATCTGCACAAGCAAAGCATCATAGCGCGAAAGTTGCACGATATCGAAATAAAAGATCATTTAAACAACGCGAGAATGAACGAGTACACGACTTCGCAGATGACTTCGTCTGGTATCCCTGGAGTAACCGTGGATGCAGTTAGTTACGTGCAGAAAGCTCTACTCCCCGGACAAACAAATCCCGAAGCGGCGGCGACTTTTGCTCGCATGATAGAAAGTTCGCTGAAAAGTTGGTTTACACAGTTTAATTTTTTTCTGCATAATCTGGCACAAATGAGATTCTCCGGGGATCATAGTGAGGGGGAACTATTATCCTTCATTCCGCGCACGTACACGTGAGTTTTTCACTTCTACTAAACGTTGTAAGGAAGCATAAAGCTAACAAGAAGTTTAAAAGTATAACTTTTTAATTTTTCCATGGATAGTAGTCAATATATGTACTATAATACATATATTCCTAATTATTGTAGAATGCAACAGGAAGGTGAATTAACGAGCGTCCAAGTTCATGGATATCAAAAACGCTACGATCCGGAGAAATATTACATGTATATTTTACGAATACAACGAAAGGGCCAACCGGACCCGACATATCTATTCCGATCATACAAAGAGTTCTGCGAATTTTATCAGAAGTTGTGCATACATTTTCCACTTGCTAAAGTAACCAGGTAAATATCATATGTCTACTAGTCGTATAGTTTTTACTTTTACCTCTTTTTTACTTAACCATTTTTATTTTTATCTTCTTACAATACTTAATAGATATTGTAAGATTATCACAATCTTATACATCACATATTTATTTTAATACAAGAATATACAGTTAACATTTCATCTCATATATTAAAATATTTTATATAAACACATATTAGTAATATATGTTTAACACGTTAAGCGCCACGCCGGTTCCTAGGGACCGGCGCTAGACTTTTCGTTCAGGCCTCGCTGGTCCATACGGACCGGAAAAGTCCGCCCTGATAAAAAAAAATACCGATAAAAATGATAAAAAGTTCAAGAAACCTGATTTAAAACGGTAGAATTCTATCGTTTTGAATCAGGTTTCTTAAACTTTCCATCGTTTTATATCGGTTTTTTTTATCAGGGCGCTTGACGGCTAACTGTGGCCTGAACGGAACGGCACGTAAAACTGGCGTGGCGCTTAACGTGTAATTCTACATAGTTAAATTATATCTCACAATCAGTGTTGAATATAACATATAAATAATAAATGTAAATTAAGTCAATGTTAGATAGATAGAGAGAAATGTAAGATTGTAAATAGTGCAGACATATCTCTGAATCGAGACAAAAATATTCAATTTTTTTGCAAAATATCTTTATGTACATACATTATCTAACATGTTCTCTTTATTAAATCACGAGCTCGTTATCTGAACAGATAGGACTTTTTGCATCATTCTGATCTTTAGTTGTCTTATTTGATTTCTTGCCATGTGTCGATTGCTGTTCTATGTTTGGATCTTTGATAGAAGTAGAAGGTTCCTCATTATTAACTGTATAATTACTTATTTGCAATTTCTTAACATCATCTTTTACTGTGATTTCCTCTAAATCAATAATTGATGATGATGTTTGGCTCACAAGATCCGCTTTAGAACGATTATATTCCATTGTTTCGTTATCGTCACTTGCCATTGAATAACTTGCGACTGAGGGAGGTTTAGCGACTGAAACTTCCGCATTTTTCCAATTTGTCGACTCAGAATAGTCAGAAAATCTCCGATATAGACCCGTCATTGGCTGAACTTTAGACGCTTCTTCCTCCATCGATAGACGCGCTCGAAACCATTTTAAACCCATTTTCTTCCACTATTTAATACTAGACTTCTAAAAATCAATTATGTAATTTGTATTGCAGACTTTCAAGTCATAAATGAATTCTTAAATTATTTGTAGATAATATTTTTGTACTTTTGCTCATAACCTTAAAAGAATTTTATAAGCTTTCCGTAAATATTAAGATAGTAGAAGATAGTAATATTATATAAAGTTACTTACTTTAATGAAGAAAAATCTTTAATATATTATTATTTCTCTTTTGAGACTCAAGTATTTTTATTGAATGCAATTTGTATTCTAAAAAATTATATTTTTTATTTTGCTATCTTGCGATATTAATTTTTCTCATACAGTAAAATGCTATGCAATAAAATGGCATAATTTTATTTTCTTACAGTTTTTAAAAATATTGTATGTACTTACAGTAGAAAACTATCAAAGCAATTGTATCATCGCCTGTGTGTTTGCTTTAGAAGAAAAGATAGTGTCAGTTTGATTTAATAAACAGAATTAATCACAACTTTAAAGTGAAAACTGTTTTGTCACAAATAAAAAACTCTTCGCGATATATTTTTAAAACACGATGCAGAGCGAAGACAATATGTCGTGTGAGGTGCAAGAGAATATCTTAAACGCAAATATCTTCGCGCACAATGTCGTACCTTTTGATATGCCTTATCTACAGATCATCTGATATTAGAGTCAGACATTTATATTTAACAATCTTAGTCATGCAATGATTATAACTGGCAAAAGGGGCACAATTCGTTAAATGTTAAAGGAATAATTTGCACTTTATTTTGATTAAAACATTCGAGTTTAAATTCTTTGCTACAGAGAGAAAAGTACAAGAGATCTCACAACGTAACTGTTTAATGTGACCATTTTCTCTGCTATGTTGTTTATTTACAAAACGATATCTACTGATACCTGTGTTAATTCTTCGAGTGAGGCGCGAATAACGAGGTTTACGAATATGGAAACATCCTATTCATGCGTGTTGCGAGAACAAGTTTGATTCTTTTGGTTTGTTTCAGCTTACCAAGTGGAATGAGCGTGGGACGGTCTAATATCAAACAGGTAGCTGATAAACGACGAGCGGATATAGAAAAGTTTCTTGTTAGTCTGTTTAAAATGGCACCAGAAATATCTCAAAGTGATCTGGTGTACACTTTCTTCCACCCGCTACTACGAGATCAAAAAAATCCTGACATTCGTTTACGTAAAGTCAAAGGTATTTTTTAAATTCTACAAATATAGTATTGTTATTTACAATTGCTATTACGCGTTTTGGAATAAACTTCCTTATATGCAACAATATTTATACAGGATGTTTACGAACGGAAAAAACCGGGAAAACCTCTAAAGTTTTTAGAGAATTTATTTTTTATCCTTGACTTATAAAAATCATAGATTTTTATAATTTTTTTGTACTTAGAAAAATTTTGAGGAAATTTTACTTTTAAAAAAAATGTTTAATTCAATCATTCTTTTACTGATAAAATTGCTTCTTCCATCATTTTTTTTTTTAAATAAAAATAAATATATTATATTTAAGTAAATTAATATTTGAAAAAATCATGTTCTGCTAAAAATAATTTATTTGTAATATTATACAGTAAATATTATAAATATTATATTATTTGTAAATATTTTATAACAGTTTTAATTGTGAACATTTAAAACTTACACAAATTGTGGTAACTTTTATAAACAGTTGGAAATAATTGGTGGGCCGAAAAGAGAGTCAGAGACAATCTACAGAGTGGTCAGATCAAGTTGGCTCTTCACTACGTTCGCGGCACTTTATCTGTTATGGTTTGTCATGCCCGAGGACTTCCGAAAGTAGCAAATGCTCAAGAGCCAAATACATATGTGAAAGTATACCTCAAACCTGATCCTACAAAAGCGACGAAACGGAAAACAAAAGTAGTAAAGAAAAATTGTCACCCATCATTTATGGAGATGGTAAGTAGAAAGTCAGATTTTTATAATAAAACATAAACTCTTAGAAAATGGATAAAGATGTATTAATCATTTAATTAGACCAGTTTTGTAATAGTCTAATTTTTTGTACTAGTTGGAATATAGAATGCCTCTAGAAGTAATTAGAGAGAGAACGCTTGAAGCAACGATATGGAATCACGATACTTTACAGGAGAATGAATTTCTCGGTGGCATAAGTTTGCCGCTTGGACGTCTCGACTTGACGAACGAAACTATTGAATGGTTTCCATTAGGTAATGTACGATAAAGCGAGTATAAAGACTGCCCTGGAGTATATATTTATGGTATATAGAAGTCCCTTAATGCTCACATAGATATTCTTGGTAAAATACAGATGACATAAGGTTAGCGCACATTATTAAAACTTCTTTATTATGCACATTCAAGTGCAATAATCACCGTACTTTATAAAAATGATATGATGATGACCGTACTTTATAAAAGTAACTTTTATTTATATAATTTCGCGTATCTCTTTACAAGGCTTCGTATCTCTTTTACGAAGAAAAGATCCGAAATGATATATATGAAAAACTATGTGATATTCGAAAGAAGGTAATTGCAGAAGAATGATCAACTTCTACAATAATATTAAGGCTGTTTTCCGAAATTCACTGTAAGTACTGAAAATCTATAGTTTACGTTACATATACTATAGCTTTTCAGTACTGGCAGTAAATTTCGGAATGCCGGCCTAAAATAGATAGTACATACATAATGGTAATAGTTCAAAGTCTAAAGCACATCTTCATCAATCTTGCAATAACAAATAGTTCATGAAAAGAAGAAAATGTTACAAAAGTTTAGAATTATATCTCGCACTTGTGCATATTCTTTAACTGTATTTTTTACATAAAATATGACAAATTCAGCATGAATTTAATAGATTTATATTGGAGGTTTACTCTTTTATACAAAATTTTATACATTTATTTATTTATATCACTTTTTACTCAAACTAATGAGCACTAATTGTAAATAGAATGTACTTTAATATAAATATTATAATGAAATCATTTGTAATAAATTGTTGGATTAAGCTTTTACACCAAAATAATTCTATGGTCCGAGCGAAAAAGTTTGCAGTTTTCTATTACAGACATATATCTAATCATATGGAAATAGATATAAAAATGGTATGAAAGTTGAATTTGATATACAACATGTAGCAGAATTATGTTTCACGGACTTTTACGGTGTTATTTTATTATTAGGAAAGAAATCTACATAATTGCCTGTTTAGTAATGGCCTCATTTATAATAAACAAATGTACTATTAATGAAATTATGTAAATATGCTATTAAATCTGTGTAATAAATAATTTTTAAATTATCCTACATTGTCTGTGTGTTGAGAGAATGTGTTTAAAACTATTTCAATAATTCTGGGATATTTTGTCGAAGACAAAGCACTTAAACACCTATCCATTTTACATACCTTGAAAAATCCTTAAAAAAAGAAAATTTTTTAAAAAATATTTATAATTTTCCATCAAATTATTATTTTTTTATTATCAATGACAGAGAGTGCATATAAATAATAAATAATTATGTAAATAATTATCGATGGAACTCTAATGAAATTTAGTTAGTAATTGCTCCTAGCTGAGGCGCCACTAATACTATTCATAATATGATCTCGGAATTTTCTGTATGGTTAACAGATCTACCCAGTATGTAGGATCCGAATTCATAGACGTTTCTCAGATCTCAAATTTGTCTTTGTCTCACATATGGTAACGTAGCAAGACAAAGACAGATCTCAGATTTGAAATCTGAGATTTGAAAAACGTCTATAAATTCAGACCTAGATCTGTACCACGGATCTAAATTCGATACATTGAAGACACATTATATATACCCACATACGCATATTTACTTACACAATAATGCAATAAATATTTAAGAAAAAGTAGAACCAAGAAAAGTAGAAACAAGATAAAATCTTTAATTTGATATGTGGGATTTTAATACGTTTATATTTTAGTCAGCGATGAGTATATCTAGTTACAGCAATAAAAACTTTAAAAAAATTATTGTAACGTTTTATAAACTTTTGAGAACTGTTATAAAGGATAACTTAACATATTCACAGAATATAAATACTTAATTAATCTATGTTATTTATATAAAGCGTAGTTTCACGTATCTTCTTGACGAAACGTTAAGTATATTTGATATTGCTATAATTGGACGCTTCACGAAATATCCGACACATTATCTGCCGCAAACATAATGCGTCATTTCGCGAGACGTCGTTTTATCGGTGAGAAACGCATTAACGAATTATTCCACAAAAATGGCTCCTACTCGAAAAACATTGCAGAGAGAGGTGAATGGTGAGATTGTCTTTTGCGTGGAAAGTTACAAAATTAATTTCAAAACCCATTCGAAATCATGTAGTTAAATTCAATGCAGAAATCTGTTATAAAACTATTAGTACAGTTGTTTTTTCGTCGAGTGCTTCTTTCACAAGAATTATGAATTGCTTATTACGAATTTTCAAAGCTTTTAATTATTCTGATCACATTAAATCGATTTCTCATCTTCTACGCTGAGAGGAAAAAAAAATATTTGCATTCAATTTATTATGAATAATTTATCATAATTTAATAACTATCTATAATTTATAATCATTTTCGATGACAATTGATTTTTATAGTTGTTTCAAACATGCAAATTACAGCTGTTGGTTATTATTACGTAAATGATAAGCGAACGTTCGACAAATAGTTATATTCATTATAATCGTGATTTACTGTCTGTATAAAAATATTTATTTTCTTTTTACCGTTCATATCGATATGTTACTATATTAGTATTTGAAACTATCGTAATTTACAGCAAAATTTTTTCATAGTTGGTAGAACTATAAACACAAGTTTATTATTATTAAAATTATAGCAGTAATAACAACGTAGCTTCTAACTATAATTATTTTACTCTGCAGTTACAGTTACAAATGCCAAATATGTACTTTTCTCTCAGTGTTATAAGAAACAAAATGTTGAGAAACCATCGTTTTGATTAAGGCAACGAGAAACAGATACCGTTAGCTAATATTAAAGCTGACAACCTTTTTGTCCCAGAGTTTCTTTCTTATTTTTTATATGGTTTCCTTTCCTTTTGTACATGAATTTCACGCTTAAGCTAGCAAAAAATAAAGAAAAAAAATGCAACCGTTTACCTGTATGTATCTTGAACACCAAGAAAACGTTAAAGGAAAATTATTTGTCTGAACTGAAATGTCTAAATTTAAATTGCGAAAAATATGCCGGATATTGCATCCAGTTTTTTTCAATAATAAGGATCAACCCTTTATCGCAATAAATAAGTTTAAGTACGAAGCCTGAATTTTATGTGTCATTTTGCAAATGCACGCACTAAAGGAATTTAACAGCCGGAACGCACGTAGAAAAGACAGAATAGTTTGTTCGATGCGTAATTGTAATATTTTCGCGCACGATATACTCACGCAACGTCATTAAACATGTTAACTACCTAACGGTTTTGTCATATAAAATGTATAATATAAAATATTACTTTAACATAAAATTTGTATTACGCAAATATATGTTTTAAATATAATTATTAAATGTTAAAATATATACTTTCCACATATTTTTAATATTAATATTTTTCTATTTGTTTTGTATCTGCTTTGTATTATTTGCGATCTCTCTGTCAGATGAAGAAAGGCAGAGAGAAGGAAAGCAGAAGAAAAAATCGTTTTTATTGAGGCCGTTTCTGGCGAGCCCTAATGAGTAATTTTCTGGCAAGTATCCCGCAACGCACACGGAACTTCACAGAAACGAGAGCCGCTATTCGAGACGCCGTCGTAAATATTATGCAATCGCAATTAATAGCTCTCGTGTGTGCTTACAGAGATATCGTACGTGCGCGATCGTGCGACAACTGTGACACATATGACATAGCGCATACCATTAGGCATTCAATCGTGCGTATAAAATTACGGTATTTTCTTAATCTGTCTCTTCGACAGCATCGAGTTTATTATACGCAATCTCACAAATGTCAAAAATATAATGTAAGACTAAATTTATCGAATTCTCACAATTTATTTTTCTTACTTAATTCAAAAAGAGGCCCGTCATTTGACTTTTAATGTTTCGTCAGACATGCGACGGTATATTAAATTTTTAAATTATTTCAAAACGCGAAAGAGAACTTTCGAAGCTTCTTTTTTTCCTTTTTATAATTTAGCCATTTATTTTGAATGACATTTAAGGTAAAATCTGGCAATTTCCCGATTATGTTATTACGCGCTTCTAATGTTATGCTCGTCGATTAAACGTTTGAACTTCCGACCGGCCATAACGTCAGTGCGAAAGCTTCCCGCGGCCCTCGAGGCCGTAGGGCTTTTAGGTACTAATTTTATGTAAAGTTATGAGACGTTGCGGCGCGCTCCGATGTGCCATCATGTTTCCCGCAGGTGCTATAATCGAGAGGTTGCGCTTCACACAGTCGCCGCGCTGCAGTATAACTAAATATTCTGACTTTAGAAATTTCATCTCTTTTGGAGATGATAGAGCATTCGACCGAAAATAAACCATCACGCTTTCAAGCTCCGTGAAAAGTTAACACGTAGATGAAAAGTGAAAAGTATATAAAATCGAAAGCGGCGAGATTTTAAGAACGAATTCGAGCAAAATTTCTCCCCTAAGGAAAAAATATTTAAAAAATTAACTATCGCAGCGACATTGTTGCATATTACACTATTACTTGGTATATTTATACTTCAGAGCAAACGAGTTTTATTGTGCTAACCAAGTGAGATCCGTTTTGCTGACAAAATGGAAAAATTTTGCAGAGCGAGTTTGTTCATGTGAATTAATTTTGCTGTGTTAAAAAAATTCTCTGTGTTAATAATAATTCTTGAAACTTGAATTAATTACAAATCCTATACGAAAAGATATCGCCGTATAAATAAGCTGCAATAGGCACTACGCGCGCCTTCAGCGGCAAAGTGTTTATGGCATCATAAAAAAAATAAAAATAGGAAACATTTTTACGGGCTGATCATTAAAGCCGACTCGACGAAGCAACGAAGATGTCCGCCAATTAATGTCCGTAGCCTCACGTAACTATAACTCTCCGGTGTGCACGACGCGATGGGTGTATATCGAGTTATCCTCGTCTGTTCAAGTTTTCCTTTCTTTTCGCGCGTTTATCGTTGTAAGAAAAAGAAATTATTTATTCTCCCATATTCAATGGCACGAAGTTACGAGTCATAAAATTATGGCTAGAAGATACAAGATACAAGTTATAAATTAATGAAAAAAGGCTAAAAGTCATGGCAAAATGTCGCAGAAGTGAAATATTTTTTAAAGTCACCGAAGTTAAAAATTTTACATTAAAAATGGTGTAAACTGCATACATGCATAGTTAATTACGATAAAGTCTTCGTTGATCGCGATTTTAAAACATACTAAAATATTATGTATTCATTATTTGAATCATCATTATTCGATACCATGTTCTACTGACTCTTCTATTATGGTTATTCGCTTTTCTAATTAAGAGGAATTATAATTCTTTATGGAATCCTATTACAAGTGATGTGTGTAAAGAAGTGAATAAATCCATTTACTGACAGGTAAGATTATCACGGGGCACTTCGTGTGTGTGTTATTACAAGGGACGACTTTCAAACGCTTATGGTTAATGTTTAATATTTTCGAGCATGTATCGAGGATATTATAGAGCCAAAGCTTTACAACTAAAAATAAATCACTAAATCTAGAAATTAGACTCACAAATCTGTAATAAAGGAACACGTAATTATTACACAAGACAAGTGTAGTAATTATGTGTTTTATTGTCTGACATATGGTATAAGCTCAATAAATTGATGTTTTTACCCTACAGTCTGTCAATCCTTATTGTAAATATTACTGCTATAATATAAAGTTTAGTATCCGTTTGAAAGCTATTGAGAAGAAAGACTAATTACAACTGACTGAATGACTGAAATATTTATTACTGACCTTTAAGTAAAGGATTAACCCCTTCAAGACAAATGTAGAGAAGACATGAATACAATGTCGATAAAAAAATAGAACAATGATGCACGTGAATATAAAGAAAACAGAAAAATTACTGGAAATATTTAAATATTACATTTATTATTTTTATTTTAAGAAGTAGCAATAGAAATCTGACCTCTTGCAAGTTAGCACCCCCACCACAGAAACCTGGTATGTAAAAAAAAATGAATTGAAACTACAAAAGTAAGAGGCATAAAAAAATGGATGGATTCTAGTAGGACAATAGACAAACGGATTTTTGTAAAAAGTGGTCCGAGAAAGATAAATGTCATCTTTTTATTAAGCGGATAATTGAAAGTCAAATGTACATACAGCTAGGTAGGACAGCGGAAAGAATTACAAAAGCAGAAAGTAGAGCTTCCGAAAGGTAAATATTATTATGAATGGTGGCATTCGGAGAAAGAGAAAGAAAAGTGGCGAAATAAAGGAAAAAAATAGTACGTTTTCAAGTGGCGCGTTGTGTATGTGGTTCACTAATAATAATGCATCAAAAATAATGCATTGACAGGCAGAGGTTGCTCGTATGTAACGTAATTCTTCTCAAGTTCATGGGATTTTATTTCACTTCGTGGAAAATTGTTCTTTTATTCTTTTAACCCTTTCTCAAACAAACGGATATATAAATCATCTTTGAAAAAGGTGATTTAAATAAGAAAGAAAAGAGCAAACTGTATCTCACATTTTAGGGAATACAATTCTTCTCTATGCACATCGATCGTACTCGTGACTCGAAGAACTAATCTGGTCAAAATATACAAGATGAGTTTATCTCTCGTACATATATCGCAAACTTCCTAGAACTTACTTTCTTTTAGTACATAATGAAATAGTTTTTAACTGGTTAAAGCAATAGGATTTTGTCAACTTTAAGACAAAACCCGTTTAATATTAACTTTAAAAAGTTTTTATTTTTATTCCTTTTACTTTTAATTTAAATCGGAACCATTTTCGAAAATCGCATTTACAGCTAAAAATACCATAGAAGATTATGAAAGTTACCTTCTTACTGAAATTTCAGTAATTAAAAGCATGTGTCACGTAAAAACGATAGTCATTAACCTTCTGACTCAAATTTTTTTCTTCTGTTTTTACTCCAGATGACGTCAGAGGCAAAAAATACTACAGAAGCAAAAAAACAAAACATTTTGCATTAAAAAGAAATGTTTTTTAATGAAATACCGTTGATAATCAATTATAGATCAGACTGGTAATAAAATATACCGAAAACTTTTCTCTTGTTTGGATGACCAATAAATAATCCATATACATATGAAATGAATTGACTTGCCGAATCAAGAACAAAGATAATTTAAAACATTTAACAATTGCCGAATTGAAATGAATATTTGTTTTCACACACAAATTTTAACAAAATAGATCTATATTTTAGCACTGTAATTATTTTAAGTATAAAAACATTGCACTAAAATAAAAAAATAACGTTAAACATTACAAGAATAATTTAGTCTTTTGATTTATTATTTTTTACTCATATATATGTACGTGTATATTTTGTCGATATATGGAATGATTTTTTTTCCACCGCTTTGAATTAAATCAACGCAGACAATTTAGCTAGCAACGTGAAGGCAGGCAAGGTGCTAACAAGCTAACAATTATTCTTTTCAAATGTCTATGACGGTGAAGTCGTTTAAGCGAAACATTAGAATAGAACTAAACGTATCTAAAAACGTTGAACGAAAAAAAATGCAATCCTTCAAAGAAAAAGTTTTTTTTTTGAGTCCTTGAAAAATTCCTACATAAAGAAAGAAACGGTTTTTTTTAGGTCTCTTTATTGAAAAAAACTATAACAAGACTTTAAGAGTTTTAATAGAAAATAAAGGTATTTTTTTTTTAAGTCAGTGCTGCATGGTCAACATGTTTCACACGGATAGCAATTTCTAATTTTTTTTCAATTAAACTTTAAATAGCTTCTTGACATTGCGAGGTTATTGTGTTGCTTAATTCTTCTTGATGCTTGAATTTTATCTTCTAATTGCTACATGCGAGAAATAAATAATTATGTTTTATTAAACCAAAGCTTAAATGTGATATTGGTCTGAAAGCTTGATATTAATATTTTATGTTTTTTTACTATTAAAGTACAAAAAATATGAGAGATTTATATTAATTTCTGTTAATTCACACACACACGCATACACATCGGAATAATTCATTGTTTAATCATCAGTCTGAAAATTTTCCAATCATGCTAACAGTTTTTTATATTTCATGATTGTGCTAATTACAAAATTGTTTTATTACAATTTAAACAATTCTTTTTAAAATAACCTTTATTTAGCCTTAATAACTCAATATTTACCAAAAACGATTTTTTACATATACCCGGATGTCTTACAGACGTGAAGAATTAAATGTATTTTAAATTTAGTTTGGAAGCGATAATGAGTTTTAGCACTTGAAAATCATTTTTTGACAAAAAGTAGCTTTTAGGACTTATATCGTTATTATGAATTAGCGGTTTATTACCCTGAAGAATAGTCTTTTATTATCGTAAAAAATTTAACGTAAAAAATGTATTCAATCAAAGATGCTTTACTTTTGAGAAAAATGCAGAAGCAAGAAATATCAGCAAGAAATAGAGAATGATGTTTGTGTAACAGCGTGACAAACCATTTCACTAATGTCCTATTATTAGCGAAAACGTCAATTGCTTTTCGTTATTGATTATAGCCAACAAATAGATTGGGTATATTGCTCTACGTAAATTGCCGTAATAAAAAAATAAATACTAGTAATCAAATGCTTGACACCGCACAATGGTTGAAAGATGAGCTTCTGTTATTGCAATAAAAATTTAACTTTTATCCGATGTCATGTAATTACTTGTGCAAAATACGTGTTTATTTATATTATACTAATTTGCCAATATATGATATTATTAATGCCTAATTATAGTTTCGAGTATAATGAGAATACATGTAATGAGTGTACATATTTCAGGAAATTTTTAAGAAGTCCTGTAAAAATTACAAATTTAAAAAATAAGAAAAATTATTATAAAAATATTACGACAAAAAATTTTGATTGCAAATGGCCGAATCTTGGCCCTGAAACCAGTGTACAATCACATGTAACAAAATTGAGAAGAAATGAAGCGAGATTCAAAAGCACAGAAAAATTGAGAAGTCATTGTAACTATCTAAAAATGTCTTCAACCATAACATTAACCAATTAATGTAGAATAATGTTCTGAAAAAGCGTTAGGAAACTCAACTACTTATGTTCGAAACACTGTATGAGATCTTTAAAAGGTCTTGCGTCGTGTTGGAAAGATTTACCATCTTTTTTCCAGATATGCTTCGTTAGTCAATTCTTCCCAAAAAGGGTAAAAATAAAACGAAGGAAACACAATAGAAATGTGGTCGTAATTTTCACCTCGATTTTCATGTCTATCATATAAATAGATCAAACTTCAAACTAACAAAGAGAAAGAAATTTATCCGTAACAAATTTCTACAATATTCTCAATGGAAGCATATGACAATGTCTAAAATATTGTTTATTGAAACTAGATCATTGAAATGCAAATATGATGCAAATAGAAACATGTAACATTTCCAACATTGTTGAATGAGTAGAAAAATTTTTTTAGAAATGCGGGAGAAGAGAAATAAACGTAATACGCGAATGTACAGGACGAAATTTAACTGCGAACGAGTTTTCAATAATAAAAAAAAAAAAATATATATATATATATATATATATAGTTATAATGATATATAGATATATATGCGATCAACATTAAATTGTACGATGCACAAGTAACTTGAATGCGTCATGCAATTATAGCAAAGCTTTCGAATGACTCTGTTGAAAAAGATTCTTATGCAATTCTAAAATTACATAGATAGTTCATTAATAGAAAATATATGTAAGATTATCTTATGAAAGCAGAAATTCTCAAGATTATCGCGCGCTACGCACAATATAGTAAAGTAAGAAAGTCATTGACTTATCAGCATCATTCAGTCTGAGTAGTTTGTTACACACTCGCCTCTTATTAAACACATTCCCACTTCAACTTAAGTAAACGTAATAAACAATGATTATCGATCTTAATCGCAGCCGCGATAAACTTGAGTTTTCGGTTCTAAATCATCTAAGCGGCAAAATGATTTATGAACTTCTTGTACGGTTTATAAGTGTTGCACGTTCCGGAATCGCATACGATTTTGTTACGACCACGCAATAAAATAATATATTACACGAATGCACTGATTAATACTGTAGATACTGTAGATATACGACGCGTGTACCGTGTCATGATTTATGTGTCACTCTGTGATATCAATTATTATTTCTTGTCAATACAAGAGTCTAAATAATTATAAAAATACAATGTAGAAATATTATATGTTTTATTAATAATATGACGTATTGAAATTAAAAATAATTTAACTACCAACAATATCTTTCTTTAGAAACAATTATATTTTACTATATGTATATAAGATTATTTTATATATGCTGTATCATGAAATAAACTATATTATACTATATATTATATTATAAAATAAAAGCTGATACGAGCCGAACGTACGATACGGATGCGAATAGGAAAATTTTCATTATATGCCAATCGAATATTTAAGAATTATAATTTTTATCTCGTCACTTTATTTTCAACTAGAAGACTAAAATTAAAAAATAAATGTAAAGATGTAACCTTTGTACATATTCTTGTATATATAATAAATATATATCATAAAATTGTCCTATAAAAATTAAGGAAAAACGGAATTCGCGTACCTTTTTGGAGCGACCTCCGCGTGCAATATGGCGAAGGTCCCCAAAAGGAGGGGCGTAAAAGAATCTCGATTTAAGAGATGCCCATACTGGGCACAACCCACAAACTGGAATCAAAACCGTTGTGTGCGTTAAATAGATGCCAAAATCCCAAGGAATTTATCGAATACAAATTTCGAAATGATCAATGCTCATTTCTATAATCATCAGAGAAAAATTGATTCCTCTGATCAATACCATCATTATCGTTATAGCATCTCTCAGAGATCACGCGCTTCAATATCCTAAAATTCCAAGTTAGTAAATTTAATTGCAATTTTTTAAATTTAAACCATAAAAAATTATTTATTTATCCAATTTTTGTAATTCAATCCAATAAATAAATTTAAATGTAATTCGTCGTTTTCACCAATATACGTACTGTTAAATAAATTGTTAATTGCTGGAAATGAAAGATACTTATGATAAAGATATGCATTTCATAATGTCAGACGGAGGACAGCGAGGACAATCTAGGAAGAAAACGTACAAAAGATTACATTAAATATTATTCAAAGATTACTGATGAAAAGATAGAAATATCAATTATTTTATGATATTAACTCTCAGCTGACACACTATATTAGGATTTGATATTTTCTCACACGTGGGTATACGTCACTCGACCATTTTTAATTGCATATATCTGGGTACGTAATGCGTAGAATTTGAACAATTTTTTTTTAATTGATACACCAGAAGAAGACTAAATAGGTGCAAAAATCGAAAAGTTGAATATATTCGAAATATTTAAAAGAGAAAGAACGAACGATTTATGAATATTAAGCAATAGGAATTAATTTTCATCCATCATTAGAAGATTAAAAAATTTATTTTCACAATGGAATTGACGAGCAGAACAATTGATCAACTTCTTAAAAAAATATATAAAGACCAGCAATAGTGTGCCTTATCGAGAAGGTGGAGCTACAAGAGCCGGCTTCCCTCTCTTTCTCTCGGTTCTCTTTTTGTAGGCGGGCGACATTCCTACTGTTCGGCAACGTTCTCGTTGGACACCATTACGTTGGGTGCCGGATGTAGATTGGTCGTTCGATGCCGCTCGGTAGGGGCGGAGCCTACTAGCAGATCCCCACCAAACCGAGACTGTTGGTTTTGCTCCTCAGCTAGTAAACGCCAGAGTTACGTTGCCAGTTCAGTATCGATATCGGACAAAACGCATTCGTCGGAAATTAGCAATAACATTCGTACGTTTCATTCAGTGCCGTTTTCGTTATTTGTGTCGCCAAGTGTCGTGAATATATAACAATTCACGTTAATCTACAATTTATTGGTGACTTTATCTGTGTTTAAAGAAACAGACGTTTGTTTATTGTGTAAGCTTCCAATTTGCAAGAACCGACATGCCATCATTTCGTGACGACGTCATCTCTGGAGAATCCTCGAATGTTATCTCGAACCTCAGCAACATCTCAAACATGATACCACATTACAATCAAACGAGCCTTGCATATCGCCAACAGCAGCAACAGGTCGCTGATAACCAACAGCAACATCAACTGTTAATGCAGCAAACGCATCAGCAAACACCGGCGCAACAGGTCCAGCCACATACCGCGGTTGCGGTTGCGGCTCCCGCCACCATTGAAGGAACCCAATACTGGTATGGATATTCATCCAGAGCCATACCCGCGACGCCGGCGTTGCATCCTCAACATCAACCAAGTCCAATTCCTCCGCAATTTTTTAATCATCCAGAAATGCTACCCGGATGGCACTACACGACACAATACTCGCCATATCTACAGTATCAACCGCAACATCTGCATTTTCAAACACAATCACAATCGCAGCATCATCAAACGCAAGAACTGGAGCAACATTCACCGTCAGAACAACGCATTCAGCAACATTTGTCACAGTCACATCTGCAGCACAGTTCACCGCCTGAACAACTCTATCAACATCCGTCTCCACAGCAGCATCTTCAACACAATTCGCCGCCCCAACAGGTCTGTCAGCAGCATCCATCACCCCATCAGTTGCAACAAAATTCGCCGCCTCAACAAATTTGTCAGCAACTGACCACTTCGTCGCCACAGCAGCTGCAGCAAAATTCTCCACCAAATTCACAACAGCGCATTCAGCAACGGTTGCCAAAACACCAGTTGCAGGAAAATTCATCGCCGCAGTTCTTCCAACAAAATTCACCGCCACAATATCTCCAGTCACAAGCACCATCGAGGGACCAGGAATATGAAAATATCTACAGACGACGGATGTTGAAATGGAGCATCAAAAACATGAATATCGATGTGACGATCCGCAATCAATACCCATCAGCGACCACAAGAATGAACGGCAATGTAGATGACAATATGAACGGCAGTTTAAATGGTAGTCTGAATGGTAGCATGAGCGGCAGTAATCACAGTAACAATAGTACTTCTCCTACAACACCACCGAATTTCCATATCGCATCGTACGATGACTTGTCCTGTACGCCTCGCAACATGAATCTATCATCGACGTCTGGTAATATAAACCTGCTGCCTACAGGCATGAATCTGCCGTCCACGTCCAGAGAAATGCTGTCTACGTCAAGACATATACCGGCTACATCTAGAGATGTGCCGTCTACGAGAGATATGCCATCCACGTCTAATAGAGAAATACCATCCACCTCAAGACGTCACCCATTATACACACAAAGAATCCAGGGAAGAAGAAGTCCATATGAATGGATGAAAAGACCATCATATCAAAGTCAGCCTAAACCAGGTTAATAAAATTTCTAATATCATATATCTGGCATCACTGAATTTTCTTTAAACTCGCTTTTAAAAAATTAAAAACATTGTGTACTCAAAGATATTTAAAATTTAATTGGAAAAATTCGTAATTGCATGAATAATAAATATTGATAATCTCAAACGTTTAAAGAATATATTCACAATATTTTCTGCTGCTTACTATTTTCTTGAAAATTCTACAACAATTGTTGATAGTATAAACTCTTGGAGTGAACAAACTACCGAAACTTTATAGAAAGACTTAAGGTAAAAAAATTGTACGCTTTGTTTCTTTGTAATTATCTTTTTGTCAAAAATTCGATATAGTATATAAAACTGAAAGATATAAAATTCTTATCTACGTTAAAAGAAAGAAATTCATTTATTGTATAAAAAGTTTTATATTATAACAAAATTTATAATGCATGAAATAAATGTGAAGAGTACTTTTTATCTTTTTTCAAGTATTGCAAAAAATTGCCAAAATTTAATAAAATTAATATTAAATTTGGCGAATATCAATTTAGTTCATATTTCACAGCATAATTAATAAATCTCGAAAACATTTATCACCTATCGAAACTCGACAGATTATATATTGCAAATTATACACTGTGTGTGTATTAGAGGCTATTCTTTTTCTCTTTATTTCATCAAAATTTATTTTAATTTAAAAATGAATTTAATAACGTAAATGTCGTAAATAATAAACACAGCGTGTACCGTCGGAAACATTTTATACCGATTTATTGTTCTTTTTTTGCGGTTACATCTTATTTTTAGCTTATCTTGCAACAGAGTAAACGTAAAATATTAACGCAATTTAGAAATTGTATATCACAATTAAACAATTTAAATTTTAATTAAACAAAAATAATTATTCTACGATTTACAGGATATTCCTAAAATGTTTGATTAAGCTTTATCAGTGCTTGTATTTTGCTCTATAAAGCGATAAAAAATCGCAAATCTTTTATAAGTTCTTTTAGAATTATAATTTAAGATGTAATCGATATTTAGAATCTAATTATTTTGCCATAATAACGACTGAGTCGCATAGATCAATTATCGTGGAAATAACATAAAAATTCAAAATACGTCCAGAAAAATATTATTTAAATTATAAAATTCTAAACGATGGAAAATTCAAAGTATATAATTTTATAACAAAATACTTTTGGCTTTTAAATAAAATTAATTTTTTAAATTTATGGGATGGCCTTATCATCCTGTTTTCTCTTCCATTATGCAGTGTCGTCACATTTTTATAAATCACGTTCTAAGTAATAAATATTTCATAACTATGAGTCTAGAATCTATTAAACGGCACTTTGACGAATATAATCGTTCAAATTTCAATATAAATTATTCTTTATTAGCAAAGTTATAATCTGAATAAAATGGGTGCCATTAGTGCTTTTTCCTTTAATAAATCATTTGTTAAAATATCAACGAAATTTGAAATGAAGACTCGTTGCGAATGATTGCGAATTTCGAGCAAACTCGCGTGACCGATCTTTGTCCACGAACAGTTCACCTTAATCTTTCAAAAGTTCGATTAAGAAATTGGACGATTTAAAAGCCACGTGATGAAGTTACGCACTTAACGAGAACTTCTTTCGTGCATATCGTACGTGCGATCATAAACACGTCTCCAGCGGTCTAGATACGGCAAACCATGTAAACACGGTAACGGACGAGCAAACATCTAATTGCTCTCAAATATTTGTGAGATAATCCCCTTCTCACCCTATCTCCCTCCCTCGTTCCACCTCGTCGCCCATCACGATTTTTCACCGGACTCGAACGAAAGTTCCATCCGTTCGCACGGAACGCGTCCTGAATCAACACACGCGACGAAGAAGAGTTAACTCTCACCGTTTCGCGGCACCATAATTCGGTATACACAAGCCGTTCGAGAATTCGGTCAATTTCCTCATTTGATATAAACCCACGTGAGGAGATAATTTTTTTTTTTCTGAAAGGGATGTTCTTTCCATTGTTGCAGCATGCAACGCTGAAACTGTCGGCGGCGCGGATTCGACGTCGCCGATTAATGAGCTCTGTTGCCGGCTTGAAATTCTCGGTACGAATCACACAATAAATTGATTGTCATGTACAATATTACTTTTGATGTTTGCATGCGTTATTGTACTGTGCATGCAGTTCCTGATGTTCTTTGGTAGAAATGTCTCATATGTTTTCTGACTAAATATACTTCAGCTCATAAATGTCCAAGGAAAATGGCACTAGCGACAATGAAGAGTAAGATGTTTTAGAGAACCTGCAGATTTAAGTCTATATGTTTAATACGAAATATCATATACGTTAAAAGATTATACGAGATACGTACTTTATAACAATTGGCATGCTATAATTGTAAATTTAATTGTCTAACTATCAAATATTTAACTATTAAACGTTTGGTAGAGGACATCTTCGATCAGCCGATACTGACACACTGAATCAAAACAAAGCAGTTGCTCGTAATTGTGAGTGACAATGTGCTGTACTCATTGTCAGTTTTACGTGCAATACGTGTCCATGAATTTTCTGTTACACGGATATTTCTCTCTCTCCAATCCTTAACTCTTGTCAGAGCATGGTGACCCTTCAGCATATTCGTAATGTACGAATACGCTGAAGGGTCACCACGCTCTGACAAGAGTTAAGGATTGGAGAGAGAGAGAATCTTTTTTACAATTTACATAGAATAGATATACAGAATCTACAGTTTAAATGCCTAATTTAGAGGGATTCTCATGGCAAGATACTCTCGGTGGTTTGCCATTGACTTCCGAGCGATAGCGATCGAAGAAAATCAAATCAGTTGGATTTGGATCCAGATCTTTAGCATGAAGAGCAAATGCACAACTCTCTGCGTCACAATCACTATACTACGCGGATGTACAACCCTTGAAATTAACGTGAGATTATCCAAGCAAAGAAAACAAAATAAAAAGATATAATCATCCCATACCGTTCTGAATAAATAATGTACTAAAGAAAAACGGCAGAGCCATGGTGGGCCATCTCATACTTGATCAATCGTCAGCCGCTATCGAATTAACGTGTTAATACATTGCTTTCGGGCTCCAAATGCCATTATTCATCGCCTGATACGCTCTTCACCACCAGGTGCTTCGCAGAATTCGTCCTAATTCGTCGTCGCCGTTTTTTCTTCTGTTCTCTTATTTGCATTTTACTTCACGCGCGTGCAGAAAGTACGCACCTTAAGTATCTTGAAACGAGCGTCCTGTACCATCCAGCGGCAATTATCTGCGTTTTATGGTTATATTGCGGGCAGAAGCCGGCAGAGCCTCTCTCTTACCACGACAATACAAAAACGCGAGGCGTGCATTACAATTTCGTGAGGGACGGCCTCGTGCATGCGCTTTCTCGTTCGCGCATCGCGAATCGCCGCCGTTCGGTTCCGTTCCGTGAGAGCGAGCCTACGATGGCAGCACGCGATTTCTACCGCTTTTATGGCACCTTCGTCTGGCCACGATCCCCTTATCGGCGCGATTAAACGTAAACAACGAAGAGGAAATATTTAATATCATCCTTTTGCAGGTAAAGACATCGGTCGCTATTATTCTGGCCGATAATTATGGAAAGTGATTGTTTGAGAGTGGAATAATCAGTTTTTTCTCACAATTTTTCTTATTCCAGTGGGACTCAAGATCTTTTTTTTCGACACCTTCGTGGCGCCAACTTCGTCCTTTATTCTGTGAATTTTAGCTTCCTTAAAAGAAGGTCAAACTCTCTTGTTGCGAATCCGGAAAATGGATTCCGTCCACCGTATCCGTGATACCTACTCTCAGGCCTTCATTACGGTCGAGTGTTTTGACAGTAGTAAGATCAACGGCGGAATCGATGCATTGTCGAGTCTCCGACTAAATAAACTTGTCGTCAGGCAATCCACCCAAGCCTCCAAGGCCGTCGCGTTTCGGTGTTGCGCGATTCGATTCGCAGCATGTCATCAGACATCCGGTATTTTTTCGTCGTTCTTATAAAAAAAAGTTAAACGATTCATCATTGGCGTCGCGAGCTGAATCTCCAATCGGACGGACGCGTATTGCATGACTGAAGTAAAATATGAATGGCACACGAGGAGATCTAATCGCGCGTTTACAACTCGGCTGGATATTCAGACTAGAGAATACAGTTTAGGTAATAGAAAGAAATCCATGCGACCAGGCGTTGAGAGATTTGAGGTCCAATAGAAATCTTTCAGCGAATACCTTCGACACTTTTAAACTTCATTCTTTTCTCTTTTTTTTTTGGTACTTTTCTACAACCAAGCTACGACCGACGGCCATATGTCCAAGGTTAAGTCACAAAAAATATTTTAAGTATCTTACAGTAATATTCCTGTTGTCGCCTGACGCAGGGTTTGAGACTGTCGAGACAAGATACTAAATCAATTATAGTATCGAAACTGTGTTGAGATTTGTTTGGTCACGCGCCCTGTAGGCATTACGATGAAATTTTCTACAGTTTTAGTCAAGGGTGTTTTTTTGAATGGTTTGCGATTTGCCTGATTGCGACTGCCTGGCGTCTCCGATCATAGGGTAAAAAAATAGGCGGATCAGGTATTAGTTTGTTTAACGCATATGTTTGTTGCTTTTTCCTATATCAATTGACACTTGCACCGTTAAATTTTTTTAATTTTCGACAATTTCCATGTATTTTCTCTTTGTTCTGTGCATTGCATATTTTATTCAAATTTATAAACAATCAAATGTGAAATATGAATTAAAATAGAATTCTCTTCAAAAATTCATTAAATGTGATTATAATTAAATTAAATTTACTGAGTATGATTTTAATTAAGATTATAGTTCTTAAGTTGTTTATGATACATTCATATAAAAGGTAATTGTACCCTATATGGCCTACTTAAGTTTTGCGATTTTTCTAATTATTTGCTGAGTTCAAAATTGAAAACTGATGATCAGATTCAAAATAGGAAACATTATTTTAAATTATTAGATAATTTTAAACGTTTATGTGGGTGCAGTGAAGACTTTTAGGAAAAGTATTATTTAAATTATGTTGGGTGCATATATACTTAATATGGCCTAATTATATGTATATTTTTTTTCACAAAAAGTATTAGAAAAATGAATAATAAAATGATTCAATGTTACATTTATAAATTTATAAGTTTATTAATATATTGACTTATATATAAAAGAAACTATGTTCGGCAATAATTCATTAAGTAAATAATTAACTTATCTTAACTTTTCTCGCTTAAGCCATGGCTTACGAATCACAGTTTAGTAGGTGGATTAAAATTTATGATTTGAAGTAATAAAAGTACTGAAGAATACGTTACAATCGATGTGTGTGTATTCATTATTTATCTAGGCCACGTTTCTTCTACAAAAAATTTTTTTTCTTTGAACCAAAACGTTATGACAAAAATATAAATTAAATACAGTGTAAAATATAAATATAGAGCTACAATAATATGAGAAAATTAATGCAAAAATTAATGATCATCTCAGGATGGTCATTAATCTCTTAACTGTTGCAAATAAGTCATGTATAACATATTAACGTTATTTCTTCAATTCACCATGTAACTACTTAAAAACAGCAAGTAGACCATATTGAGTACAGTTATGTACCTTAATTTAATGTTATAATACATTTATAATGTTTAATGCTGTATACCTACATCATTAAATGTACATCAGTCATGTCAAGGTAATGTTACAAAAATTTTAACGACTTATATTATAAATTTATATTATTATAAATTATTAGGAAAGAAAAAAAGAAAAGAATATTTAAGCGTTGAAGAGGAACAGATAGTCGCAGTTACATCACGATTAGATCCGCTACTAAAAAAATATCTATTTCTCTTCCTCTTTCTCTCTTTCTCTCTTTCTCTCTTCGTTCGCGGACACTTGATATGCGATATACAAATGCGAGGTGGCACAATAGAGGTAATTGTGACGCCGCTGACGAATGGCACCCGCGCGAGTCGGCGCGCGGCTCCGGCTAGGCCGACACGAGATATCGTCGGGGGTTGTCAAACGCCCGCAGGAAAAGCGGGGCACGCGCTTTTGCCATTCCGCGGCGTGAAATGGAAGAGCAAATGCTGTAATGGGGTGGCAACGAGTCCCAGGAGCACCGTTTCTTCGCCCCCTCGCTCGCGTCTTTCTCACCACGTCTCTCTGTCCTCCCGCATCTCGTGATGTTCGTAAAATCCGTCGCGCTTCCTCCCGCACTCCCTCTTTCTCCGTCGTGCTCGTTCGCATTTCGCGCACGGATACTCGGGAGAAATAGCTCCGGTGGATTCGTTCGTTCGTTCGAAAGTATAGACAATGATGGGTCCGACGAGCTAGATACATTTTAAGAAATCGTTCCCTCCGCACCGCTCGCGAATATAAACTTCAGCGAATGATAAACTTTAGCGAATAACAATCGATATATGTGTTAAATTAGAAAATGACTAGAAGTGTTTCCGATTAATTACTAATTCTAGAATATGAGGTCGATTAGAGCATCGTTAAAATATTGTTATTTTCTTTTATCGAATTAAAAAGTAGTACAATCGTATTGAGAGCATACGGTACATCATAGTCGCGATCGGTGCGTCACTGGGGTCGGATAATCGTAGGTGCGATATCAGTAAGATGAAAAACGCCGACGGTAATCCTTTCTAACTCATACGCTTACGTGCAAGGCCCGTGCGTGAAACGAAAAAAAGAACCGATTTGTCCTCTCGAGCTACAGCCCGTATACCGCGCAAACCATTCGAGACTTGCCGACGGACTCCTCCGAATGTAAAAAGTTCAACTCGGAGTTGCGAAAAGTTGCTCCGTTAACCGTGAAAAAGTTCCAGAAGCTAGAAACGTCGATTTCTTAAGTCTCCCCCTCGTGTGGGATGCTGCTACAGCGAATCGAAAGTGAGCGAATCATTCACCTTCGATATTATCGCATTTTAATTCGACTTTAACTGTATTTAATGTTTAACTCGTGTAGAAATTTATTAAGGGTTAAACTTGTAAGAATCAGAAAAGGATTTATGAATAATACTATATATAAGAAAAATAAATATATTTGATTACTTAAAGTAGAGAGCAACGGTAATCTGATTTTTTTAATTTTCTTTTTTTTCCATATAAGAGTCTTGTGAACAATTTGTTATGTGCCATGCAAGGCCTAGATTTATATTCAGGCCAACTAATCGGACACTTACTAGAATCTTACCAACATTTTTGCACGGGAATTTTTTCCTTTTCACGGTTAATTATTATGTTTGTATAGCTTTGATTATAAAATTACTCAATTCATATAGTGATAATCTAGATTATCACTATATGAATTGCATAATGATGAAATTTAATTTGCTACTTCTTCCGGCAGTTTGCTGATAATAAGTATTTGTGCCTTTAAACAACTGATTTTCAATTCTCATTATATCGCATAGGTGAATGGTGCAACTTCATTCGCCTCGCGATAAAAATTGATTCCGGATCACAAAATTATCTTTGCGAGGCGAGGGCAGCTGTCGCGCACGCACGAGAAATCTATCGCAATTAAGGCCAGTACCGCATACAGTTTGGAATTTTTTTTGATTCGATTACAATCTTCAGAGATAAAGAGTCTGCCTTTTGATAAGGTTTAAGGATGTTTCATGTGTTTGTTTACGTGCATCAGGCTGCGCGACATTTGCTCTTAACGCGTCAAATATTTGCACATCTAACAATGTGCGCAGCGTAACAGAAAAAAAAAGAGTGAGAGAAAGGGAAAAATCCAAGCTACATTACGTGATATCATATTGACAAAAACCATGGCGAACGCTGTCTAATATTTATTCCTCGTTTATCTCGTGTAACACTTTATTGATATAACAAAGATTTAAACTAGGCATTACGCAATCGCAAAGTAATTGATCATATCGCGAAAAAAATTTGTTCTATGTGGCAGACTTTTTTTAGAAAGAAAAAAAGCTATTGCATGATTAATCATTTTCAGACCATTACGAATTAAATATAATTTGTAAAAGTACTTGGCTAGTATCTTCAAATTGCACAATACCTTGTTTTTATAGAAAAACAAGTCCTGCTTCATTATTATGTAAAAAAATTAATTGCTTTGAAAAAAAATTAATTTTTGCCTTTTTACACTTATCAATTTAATTATGTTTTCAATGCTATGTAATGATTGAACTTCGTATATTTGGAAATTGAAAAACCCGGCAGCAAACAAGATATATAGCGGTTGGTAGTGAACACGTCGATTTATTGTACGAGCCCGCATGGGGTATGAACCGAAAGATGTGATTCAAGTATTATCATAGATACCAGAGAGCTGGAAGTGCCCGCGATAACAATCTCTCAATCTCAATCTGAGCAGATGAAAACTCGAAACCAGACAGTCCGTAATATATTGCTGCGTCATTTGAAAAGATTACACGGATTTAACCGTGAACGCGCACGGCATGCGTCGACATATATATCGTCTAAACGTCAACATTTCGTCTAATTCTTCAGATCCTTATTGTTCACATGGTCTCACATGAATTTTCTACACAATCGTGTGTAAGAAAGACGTCTTACAAATAAGATAAATCTTTCGTAAGTGGCTTAAAACAGACGTAAAATTTGTTTCCAAAAATACACATGAGTACCAATTTAAAATCCATGCTTTTCTTTACGTGTGTTTATATAAATCTTCTGTTTCAGATATAAAAATAAAATTATATTAAATTATCTATATAAAATTGAATTATATACTTTATGTAATATTACTTTACTTTTTACATAGAAAATGTAAGAAAAATTTTGTAGAAAGCTCTTTTTTGCTTCGCAATCTCTGACCGACGTGATATCTTCATGAAAATTCGCATTACATGCAATTTTCAATCAAAAAAAGTAATCCGACGAAAATGAATTAAAATTGTATTTTGTAAATTGGAAGTTTATCTTTTGGCAATCAAGATTTAATTTCGCAATCATTGATTTACAAAAAAAAATATGTACCAAAAACATCCAAAAAGAAACGTTCAAAATAATCTCAGATCTCAAAGATTTAATCAGATTACCTGATTAAAATGGATGTCAATTCGATTCTATAAATTCCTTCCACGGATTCCTTTGACACTATTATTTATCCTCGCGCATCCTTGTCGCGAGGATATCCTGCTGACCCGATATCAGCCATGCTGCCATCAGCCATGCTGCCTCAAACTGTAGCCATTCTGTGTACCGACGAAAAAGTCTAAGGTTGCTCGCTTATTCGTAACGCCACGAAGGCCTCGGAGTTTCCTTATCGAGGAGTGGTGGATTAACGTGCACGCCTTTGATCTCGCCGGCGGAGCCTTATCTAATCGTGTCCCTCTCTCTTTTTCTCTCTCTCTTTCTCTCTTTCTCTCTCTGGAGCCATCTCTTGCCGTTCCCACACACACACATATTCACATCCCTGTTTCCCGTTCCTCTCTTTCTCTCTCTCTCTCTTTCTCTTTCTCTCTCTCTCTCTCCATTCTGTATTTTGTGCGCGTGTTACCACCAGAAACGCCAACGTCGTAAGAAACGCATTCACACCGTGCGATTGCCAACGCACCTCTTCTTCTTTTTGCCACTTTCTGGCACGTCGTTTCTTCTCATAAGAAATAATCGCACTTCGCGTTATTCATGCGAATATCGTAGATGTATCTCTCATACTCTGCAAAAACCGTTGCTCATCGCAACTTTGTGTATATATGTGTATATATGTGTGTGCGAGTGCGTGTATGTGATCATTGCTTTTTGTTTTACTTATAATAATTACAGTTACTATGAAATATATGTTAATCCGCATTAGAAGTAAATAACTGTCTTCCTTCTTCTTCATTAATTTTTATGTGCTTAGAGCATGATTATAATTATTTTAATGCAAGTTATAAATGTGACAGTATATTTGATATATGTATAGTCATTGATGTTCTATTAAATCTGTAAAATTTCAAATTAAAACCAACTGTAAAATGTATCACAAAAGGCAGTATATAAAATTAATAATGTATAGTTATCTTCTTCAGTTACCATATTGATACTTTGTTTTGTATCCTAATAATTTTTCTGCACTTTTGCAACTCTAAGATAATTAATTCTACTGAGAGGAATTACTATAAATTGTAAATGTGATTATTCTCACACAATATTTCAAACGCTTTTAATAAGATTAATATAATTAATATTTATATATTGAATTGAATTTATGTTGAAAGTAATTGAAATGAGACGAACATTGGTATAAGTAATGTTAATTATTTGTAATCTACGCAGAAAAAGAATTTTCTTAGAATTTACCCTCAAAATTATGGAATAGCATAATATTTCAAAGAATTTTATTACAAATTTAATAAAAGTTAACTGAACTCTCTATTTTATTGTGATAAATATAATAAATCAGAGAAAAATCACATTCGCAGAGAAATTTTTCTCCGTGTAAAATTTTCTTGATTATAACACGTTCGAGCAAAATCTGAACGAAACAATTTGCTCACAGAGCATTTTTGACCAAATTCATTGGCTATTTCTATTGATTTTTTTTCTATTACACTGAATATGACGCATATTTATGTGTTATTCGCAATTAGAAAATTAGCAAGCAGTTATTTATTTCATGTAAAGATTTCTTGCGAAATGGTTGAAGTAACTTGCGGCTGCCTCTCACATTAATTCAACGTGAAATTAATTACAAAACATCCTTTACTTCGTTAATGTCGCCACGCGGTATACGCATTCGCTGAAAACGTTATCTCTTTAACGCATTATTGACAAGAGAATCAGTACGATAGATATTAACCGCGTAATAACACCGGCTGTTATCTACCTCTTTTTCAGGAAAGACTCGCACAAAAGACAAATACCGAGTGGTCTACACGGACTATCAAAGACTAGAGCTGGAGAAAGAATTTCATATGAATCACTATACCACTATCAAACGCAAGGCGGACCTCGCTCTTCAACTCGGTCTCACGGAACGTCAGGTAAGTGTGTCCGTCGCGTCCGTTTATCACTTAAAAATATCTTAAAATTATTACGCGGGAACGATCGTTCAACGTACAGCCATCTCTTTGCAGATAAAGATCTGGTTTCAAAACCGACGGGCGAAGCAGCGGAAGCTGGCGAAAAAGCAGCTAGAGCAAATAAGAGAGCGGCAGATGAGATCGCAAGACGTTGTGGCGGCAGCAGCCAACTCATCGGTGGAGGTGGTGGAGGTGGCTGGTGGAATGATGGGTTATGCTGCCAGCGGAACGGAGATGGGTGGGATGCTGGGCGGACCCCACGTTGGTCTGATGCAGGCCAACGAGAGCACCACCTCCGCGCCGCTTTCAGCGACGCCGACCACGTCGACGTCTCTACCCACGTCCACACCTTTACCCACGTCTCTGCCCACGTCGCAGCTTACGTCGCAGTCCACGACGCTGCCTATGCAATACCCGGGTCATTCTAATCCAATGTAAAGGTATACCCGCTGTGCCGAGGATTCCGAACTCCCCCGGAAGTTCGAACGAGGTGGGACGATGGAAGCGGGATGATGAGGTATCCACCGTCTATCACAATTTCGAACGCAACGTACAAAGAGTTCGCAAGCAGGCATGCAAATGGACGCCGCGGCGTAGGATAATTAAGACGCGTAAAGTAAATGTAGCTCTCACACAATACACAACGGCCTGTGATAAACGACCGTTGTTATAAACAACGGATCGTTCGTGGCGTACAGCTCGTGGAAAACTGATCTCACTAATCTCTCGTCGGGTACACGTCCACGGCGATCCCCGTTAATATGACGGTCGTGCTTTCGATATTTTACGTTCTACATGCTCGGCACCGTTAATTCCGCAAGAGCCTAAGCCGAAAGTGAATGTCGAATATAGACTGCATGGATGCCTTCGCACTTGGCATTTCGTTCGAATAGAATCTAGACGTAAACACCTGCGTCGTGTATTTAGATATTCATGCAGCCTACTATATGATAGCGTTTCGTAATTGTACCTGGATATTAGGGGTGATTTGAGGGAAAAGGTTAAAAATAGAGAGTTTGTTTGTTCTCGTTAATGGGGAGATCCGACCGTCTGCGCGAATCAAGAATTGCCCGCATAGTCTGAACGTTAGTTTTAAGATAGAGACAGTAGTATCCGAAAATGATCGAGTTATCCGAACAAATATATGAACTATTTGGTACGGCATACAAAGAGCTTCTTTGTAAGTAATTTACAGAGAAAAATGCGCCACAATTATGACATTGCATGGATTTGTTCTCCATCGGCACGAAACGACACGTCGTAAATTTTATTTGCCCCTCATTGTCTGAGTTTCTGCTACGAGTTTCTCTACATGCACGCATATTATTCTATATATAAATAAATATATTTAAAATGTGTTATTTTGTATATAAATAATACAGTGCGTGTGGCACCCTAACAGCTGAAGAGTTAATTGGGCTCGGATCGGATTCAACTCAATTGAATTTAAATTCAATTTATTTTAAAGAGATCGAAACCGAACGCTGGATGCTCGAAAATTTTGGATATCACTCGTGAATCACTAGTCACAACGTAATTTACGGCGCGCGTAAATGCGAGGTGCGCACTAACGTGCACGTGGCGACGGAACGTATACATGCTGGACATAAAAAAAAGGTGAAAAGTGTGCGCATGACATCACACAAATTTCACACCTCTTTTTTCTAATTATTTCGATTGTTAGCTTTCTTTTTGTATCGACATTATCCGCGCGTGCGAAAGCATATATTTTCTTGCGTATACTGTCGTTGCGCGCGCGCGTTTTTTTTCTTTTCCTTTTTTTATTTTTTTTTTTCTGGACAAATCGGTAATCTTAGTCATGCCTGTAACTCCATGAGAACTATTATACCGAGTACCAACGTTTTTTTTTTATCGCCGTAGCGTGAAAGCTATTGAGTGCTTTCAGCTTCGATTATAATGAACGAAGACGGAGGAAATAATGGTACATAAATTGCCATTTGCGTACGACGATCGGGTTGCCACGGCTTCAGCTAAGCATACCCGTGAACCGTTTTCGTTATTTGTAAATATATTTGTTGTAAATACAGTTGTATATAAATTAAGTTAAGAAAGATACGTGCCTTAAGGTAAGGTATAAGTCGAATGAATGGATAATGTCGATATGAAGATAATTATTTCTAATTCGATACCTTAACGTAATAGCATAATATAATAGTGTTACATTTGTTAATAGTGAAGCAAGTATATTGCTTGGATATTACGATAACATCCGCGAAGTCTATATTTTCCCTAGACTCTTCGTATATTTCTTATAGCGAATATATTTACACAAACGTAAAGTGGCGATCACTTCGACAGTACGCTGTCCTCGCAATTTTAAAATTAGCAAATAACATTGTTCATTGTTTTGTAACATGAGAAAAATAGCGATGTATATATTTAAATCTTCGATATAACAATTAAGAATAAATCTTGTCCGTTATAAACCTTTTTTTATCTATATTCTATAAGAGCGCTTTTTATGCTGCAATTCAGAAATTGTCCAGTTTTGTTTTGGACTATAATTGTTGTAACAATCCTCTTTTTTTTATGGACAAAAAATCCTGCATTTTTAACTCAGTCTTTTTTTAATACAAAGTAATATTGTTAAAAATAATATTTATTAAAATGTGATTCTGTCCAGTATTTTCTAATAATAACGTATTGTAATAATATAGTGTTTCTTTTGTAAATAGCCACGTATATTCCCGCAATGAAACTAACAATAAGCGGAATTTTCAATTGTCCGAGCCATCTCTTCGTCAATTCGTAATAAATTATATATCTTTTACTCGCCTCTTGATAAATCGTATTTAAACATTTACAACTTTATACAAATTGATATTTTGCTCTGTAATAAAAAAAAATTGACTCACCATTCGATCGCCGTGCTGCTCCTCGCTATCACGCGCAATTCATCTGATCGATTAATCCGAAGCATGATAATCCTTTTTTGTTTTCCCACATTTATGACCAAGTTTGGATTGTGACTAAAAAATAGTTAAAAAGTTAACAACTTTCAATTTAACTTAGTTAATTTAAATTAATTTTTAATTTAGTCAGTAAAAATAATATGAACAAAAAAGAATAAATTAAGATTAACTTAAAAGTTAATTTCATGAAGCATTATTTATATTAAATTTAATTTAATTTAACTAGTTGTTTTTAAACTTATAAGCTTTATTTTATTAACATTTTTCTCAAGTTAAAATTTATCTATATAAAGAAAGGAAGCAATTATAAAAAAATACATTTTCACGTTAAGAACATATTTCTTTGATGTTTCATAAATTTAATTTACAAATAAAATATTAATATAATATAATTTATTTGATGATCCATATTATAATTGTTTTGAACAATCTAACTTTAAAAAATTAGGACATTTTAATTTAATATAAATAATGCTTCACAAAATTAACTTTTAATTTAATTTAAGTTAATCTTAATTAAATCTTTTTGTTCATATAACTTTCAACACAACTAAATTAATTTTATATGTCATTAATTTAATTTAGTTAAAAAAAGCAACTTACCCAATCTTGTTTGTGACGGATTGGAATTCGTAGAAATTGCATCAAATTCAGTGTCGTTGCTTTTAACACTACCGTGTGCGCGCGATGAATTTTCGGTTGAGAAATTTGAGAGTAAATTGGCGCGACGTTAACCATCATGGCGGACGAATGCAGACCGTTACCCAAATATCGTTAGCGCCCAATTGTTTCAATCGATTCGCTCCGACAATTTCCCGATATTCCAATTCTGCCGACGCTACTGGCGCTCGACACTCGCCCAGTCTCGTGTATTTCCATCTCGCGTGTGTAAATGAAAAGATAGACGTACGTAGAGAAATGACATGAGAGGATGGGCATCGACACTCGCCCCGCGATAGACGATTTACCGTTTAAGGGCGTCGATGGTCGCGTCGCGTGAAACGATCAACGCATCTCGACGCGCATCCTATTTCGCACGTAGGACACAAAGACGTACGCGAAAGTATCCCATAGCTCGCTTGTGTAAAGGAACGCCGAAGCATCCTGTCGCGGCACGAGAACTCGGAGCGGCGATTGACTGCAACGTGAACTGAGCGGCGATTTCGATATCGAGTCGCGTGACGTCACGCGCGCGCTTTACCTTTTCCTTCGCGCGCGCCAAATTCCTACGCGTTTAAAAGAGGCTGTGCCCTCGCGTAGAAACTAATTGAACGTGCCCTTCCGTGAGCGATGCAATTTGACGTTTTTCCGAGTTTCCGGATGCGAGGACGACTCGTGAGGCAAAGAACAATGCGGGGACGAGTTTGATGATACCTTTGCGTTTATTACTTCGCGATAGATACAGTACTGACTGTTTGGTCGAATTTTAAAGCGTCTGGAACGTATAAGAAACTGAGGAAAAATATTCGTTGTAAACATTTTGTAGGCAACAAAGATCCAGTCTCGACTGTACTTGTGACGCTTTCTTACTAATTCTAAAATTTAATTCTCATTCTTGTAGGAATTAGGACAAATTAACAAGGCTGACTGCGAGATTTGAACTCGAGATCTCTGATTCTCGGTCCTAGCGCTTAGAATGCTATAATACGACTGCTTCACTGGTCTCATAATTTCGGTTGTTTATAATTTGTTCTATGGTTCTTTTCATTTTCTTACATTCTAATATTTAATATTTCTCAATTGTGCGCAGGACCTTAAACTTTTTTTCCACCTTATACTAATCTATGTTGTTCTGAATTTTTTCTTTTGATACAGCAATTATTTAAATTAGTTTTAGAACAATCTAGATCAGTATTAGGTGAAGAAAAAAGTTTAATATATTATTCAAAGCTAACGTTTGCATACCCAATAATAAAAATTGGGAAGAAGAAGATTTTTGCTATGCTTGTTTACAATTTCTTAACAAATTATAAGATTAAACTGTTTTGCTTATTTCTCATTTCTTAATATCGCTAATTTAGTTGGAGACTGATCGATCGCGATTCTGAACGACCGATTATCATAGAGATAGCTTCACACGTTTGATATCGAATACGATTGCTTCATGAGCGAATAAATTATAGATTCGAATATTACATGTATTACGCGCGTATTCGAAGCAAGAAGATAGCGTGTTAATTTTCTAATCTTTTTTTTTCAGACAATTGCTAAAATCATAATTTATACAACATTTTATGCAGCGTCTTCTACCTCAATAATAATCAGAATAATGTTAACAATATAAAATGATACATTAATGCTAAAATAGTCGTCATAAAAGTCGGATGCAACTGTGTGTAAGCGGTCAGTCCGAGATTAAGCAATTTACACTGTCGGTCTAATTCCGATTTAGGGATTTACGGGGTGCGGAGTGTCCCTTTAGCGAATTGCTCGTCGCTTCGCGGGCGACGAAGCCGTTTGCCGCCGCCGCCGCCGCCGTGGGTACGAACGAGTCTCGTTAGCGATCGCGCGTAAACACAAACGTAAAAACGCGTAATGCACTTTATGCGAGCACGCGAATCATCAACCCTCCCCTTCCTCTCTTCCTCCCTCGTCCCGAATCGTATCCCCATCCACGCATACCGCGGGCGCAGACGAAGGTGGCAACGAGTCCCGCGGGGGCACTGAAGTTAACTACCAGATCGATGTCCGACCCCAGTCCACCCTCTGTCCCCTCCCTGAAATCAACCCCCGACACTTCAACGCAATTCGAGCTGGTCTGTCGTGGCGAACCGAGAACTTTGCGCGGTTTATGCGACACAATTCGAGCCCTGTGATTTCTTCCCGACGGCGAGACGTCTCTCGGAAGCTCACTCTGTAAACACGGCTGCCGCAACTGTGGGATAATGGCTTTAAAAAATTACTCGATGGTTATTTCGTGAGGGGTAGCGATAAAAGCTGCACACGAAACGAAAAAACTAAGAGAAATGCAATTTTTGTTTACGGACGCACGTTTCAGTGCGTGATTTTATTTGGGCACAATAAGAATCTATATCACGCACTGTTTAAAATATAAAAAAAATTAAGTTTACGCTAAAGCAAAAGGTAGATTTTACATCAAATAATTTTTTAAATAGCGATTAAGTTTACGTAAATAAAAAAAATTTTTTAATTTAAAAAAATTATTGTGTGTCAATGGAAAATTTTGAATTTATAAGAAATATTCTACTTTTAATCGCAGATAATATTGCCTATGAGAGAATAAACATAATTTTTTTTTCATAGAGATTTGTCATATAAATTTTTTATGTAATATAACAATATATATCAAACATGTATATCTCAGAAGTAAAAATATTTAAGATAAATAAAAAATATATACAGCGTATATAAAATAAATAAATAAATATTTAATATATATTTTGTAAAACTATTTTGCTCTATCTGTGCCTGAATAATTCCGCTAACAAACAATGCAATGCAAGGTCTCGGATGAATCTGACGATTGCGCCCGACGGAATGAGAAATGAGCGCTGCGCAGAATTAATGGATGTACTGTGCATAACCGTATCTATGCTCCAATTTCTGCTAGTGCCGATTATACGAGGGTTCGATACAACACTTCGCCATCGGCGATGTATCACTGTTTTAGCGGAAGAGGTATGTGAGGGAACGCCACCGCGAACGTCACTGAAAATGAGGACGTTTCATAATTTTTGCTTTATCGTGTTTTTATCGCCGTTCGCTTCGAGCTTACTTGTCAAGGATTGCAATGAAGAAATCATCGATGGATATTTATTCACGCGTCTAGACAGAAAAGAATAAAAAAAAAAGACGAATACATTAAAATTTTTATAACGGCACGATATTGCGTCTCATAAAATTTCGTAATCTAGATTTTGAAGAAAACGTTATTTTTTTAATTCATTTATTTTGTTTATATATTTTGTAGAATATTCTAAGAAATATTAATAACGATTTGATGTTAAATGTTTTATGTTTTACTTACGGTGTATCGAAGGTAGCGAGTATTAGGTAGAACCGAAAAGGAAATATTCAGATTAAATTTATTCAGCGACGTCGTGCCGACAAAGGCCGCTTGCTGCTCGTTCTAAAACCGCGACACGATAAACAAAAATGAACATAAATTCTGAAATGAGTAGTCATGTTTATTCATTATGATGATAAAAGTATTAATACGACATTTAGTAAAATCACGATAAGACAAAGAAAATTAATACGTTGCATATCCCAAAGTATTCGCATATATTCTGAATTTTATAGGAATACATATTTGGTAATTAAATTTTTGTTACACATTTTTGAGTTGAAATTGTTACGTTTTGAAATAAAAAGATACAAAAGCCGTATTTTGTGGCACATCTGTCCACCATTATGCCGCATCGATGAAAGGTAGAACCCCATATTTTTCCGCCATATTTTTCGAAACGCTAGGAGACTACAAAAGATCGTAGGGGCTGTCGTGATATTCGCATGTGAAAACACGGCGTTAAAGATAACGGGAAGGAAAAAAATGGGCCGGATAGAGACAGGACGTGTGTGCATCGGCGTCATCCTTTGGTATCTATAAGGATTAAATTTTGAAAAGGAGGGACACCCGGCAACCTGCGCGTAATTGGAGACCCGAAGACACGTAACGTAGGCTTTACGTACCGTGTATACATGGAAATTCCTCGGGTCCACGCCAACGTAAAGGTGCCTTTTTGTTCGATTCTTGCCTGAGTCCAAGTCGGCCCAAGTCGGAAACACCAAATAGATTTTATGAGGGGGCTATAAACTGCCGGAATCTCGATTCTCGAGTATCGATGGTTCCAAAGGGGCTAATCTGCGGATGAAAACTGTAATAAAACGTTCGCCCTGTGTACGTACTTCGGAATCCTTTTGCGCATCCTTATTTAACGTGAGGTAGAACCAGGTATCTTCTATACTTATTGTTAGTACGGTTCCCGAAAAACTTGATGGCATTCCTTGTTTGTGCATTTTTTTACGCAAATCTGTTTCTTTATACTCACTTATCGGCGACTAATATTTAATTTATTTTTTGCTGTCTTTTTCTATTTAAAGATTTTATAAAATTTTAAGTTGCTGAAAGAATTTTACGATACATGTTATTTAAATAATATAAAAATATATATATATATATATGTGAAGTAGTCCAAACGAATAAAATGTTCATAATATGTTGGCAGCTTAGATAGCCAAGTTTGTTGAAAACAGATTTTATTTACTATAGAAAGTCTTTCGGCAGAAAGGCAGAAATATTGACATAGGATGTATTATTGATAAGATTATTAAGATTTCAAAAGATACTAGTAAAAATAAAAATCTACTGTTATTAGATTGTCGACAGAAACTGAGCTAACTTGCCAACGAGTCTAAAGATAAAAAGTGAACAAATCTGTCAAACACAATCTATTGACGTATTGGCGGCAAGAATCGAACAGATTTATTAAATGTCATAATTATTTAAATAGAACTTATTTTTTGTTACAAAAGAATAGTGTTCAAAGATGAAAAAAATCCCTTTTATGATGATATAGAAGATTCGGAGTGTATATCACTAATTTATTATTATTCTCATTCTAATTATAAGCAAAATTTTCAATTGTTTTTACTAGTAAATTTTGAAATAATCAATGATATCTCGGGAACGACTAAATCGACTATCCCACGGTTTTGCATGTATATTTATAATAATATCGAAAAAAGTTACTCTTCAAATTAATATCTCTAAAGTTTTTATATTTTTTTGCATTTAATATAAGAAAATTAAAAATTTTTTTGATTTTAATAATGTTTCACAAACTGAAGATCTGCAATTGTCGATATTTACTAGATAGTTACAGAAGCAAAAATATACTAAATAGCTTGCAATTAAGATTTAAATAATAAAGAAGAAATAAAGAAAAAAATTATAAATATTATCTAAATATCATTAACTATACCAAACTTTATATTTATAATTCTAATAGTTTAAATAAAAAAATCAAAACTTATTTAAAAGCCATCTCAACACGAATCTCTTAAACTTCCTGTATACTACCGCCAACTGAGAAAGTGAAGATGAACTACGTAGCCACATCTACTTCTCAAGCATGTTGGTAAATCACTTATGATCTGTTATATGTATATGATGTTTAAATATATTTTGTGCATTTATAATTGTATGTAATTATATACACGTTGATTATTGAATCTTTAAAAAACTATTAATAAAAATAAAATTTTATTTTTAGAATAAACTTTACTTTGATTGTAATTTAATATTTAGTAACAAAGATATTTTTAACTTTGATTGAAATATATGTATTATAAACTGAAGGTTATGAGAGTAATAAGAAATAGTAAATTTCAATTAAGAAAAGAATTTACTGGGAATTGCTTAAAAAAGAAATTTGATTGATTTTAGGCACATTGTATAACTCTGTTATAATAAAAACAATAATATGAATAATAGCGCACATACACATGTAAACAGTAATAATCTTCTTCTATTGACTATTCCCGGGATATTTGTCTGTACTATTAAATCATTTCTATTCTCGTATCTTCATAATTGCAAAGATGTACATCGTAATGAGAAGTTGTATAAATTTTGTAAAATGATTGAATACTCGACGCGAAATATCCAAAGATTGTTTACGACTGTCTCTTCCGCATGATGTTCTTAGAACCAGTATTGACCACGTAGAAGAAAATTAATCAAATTATTTAAGACGTATTCTACCTGATTGTAAACCTGACACAAAAATTATATTAAAAGAATTAAAGCGAATATGCTTTAAAATAAAAATGTATATACTTATAAAAATTACTTGTTAAAAATAAACATGACTTTATGTTTTATTTTAAACGCAAGATATGTTTCAATAAATATAATAGATATCTCATTTATGTGTCAATGTTTCTGTGATTACGTTTTACTATTACTATGTAAAATTACAATGAACAACTTTCAGGATTTATGAAAACTTTTTGATCTTTACATCAATGCGAAGTATTATACCGGCCTGCTATGAATTCTTTGACTATGTTATTAAAATTTATTTATTATATATAAAAAAAATCCCGATCAGTCTATTATGCAAGGAAAATTACAATTATTTTATTAACTTAGCACTAATCTATACTAACTACATAATAAAATTCAATGAGGAAATTATATACTTTGAGATATTTTTAGGAACGTCACACTGGCAAATGAGTCTATGAGATTTTTAAGAAAGTTTCCAAGAATATTTAACAGACGTCATAGTGATGCGTACAGTAATATTGCGATGCAAAACGTGTGAACGGTGACGTCAATAAAGAAAAATCAAATAACATTTAAAGAATAAAAATTTCTTAGAGGCTTTGAATTAAATAAACTTTAAAATCGTGAAACATTTTGCTATAATTATTACTGTAATAAAACGTTGTGTGTAATTATTAATATTAATAATATTATTGTAATATATAGATTAATTTTTGAGTTACAATTTTCCTGAACAGTAGATATATCTTTTACACCGAAACTCGTAAAAAAATGATTTAGAGTTACAAGGCACTAACTTCTTTCTTGATAATGTAAAATTTTTAAATAATAATATTTGCGTTAATCTATACTTCTTTTTACAAACAAAAATAGAAAAATTCACACAAGATTAATATTTTATACATTCTCATTTTACTTTCTGTAATATTATATTTAAAATAAAGGTATCAATCTTAAAAACTAACTTTTAAGATTGATACCTCTTTAATAATAAAAACATTAAAATTTTATGTAGAAATTAAAAAAATAATCTGTTTTGACATACATATATATATATATACACTAAAAATTTATTTTATAAAATTTTTATTTTTTAAAAGTATTCTATCAAAAGTGGATCCAGTGTAATTGAGGTATTTTGATAATTTATTTTTTCTAGTTTGCTATTTTTACACGGTGAAAGCTATTTTTGTGATGGTTGCATCTCTTCGTTTTCTAATTTTTTGTAACGTGCAGCACGTTTTATTGACATGTCTCGGAATTTCTCGAATTTTTCTCGATAACCCATCGAATCACTTGGGACGGACATTCATATTGTTGTGTTTATTTTTTTCGTCCTTCTTTTCTTCATCAATGTTTGCTGCAAACCAGTTTGAGCAATGGGCAATTCCAAAAAATGTACTAACGTGTTCTCTGCTTTGCATAAGAAACGCTCTCAAAATTTTTCATTTTTTTTTCAAGAGCAGAATCCAATATTCTCTCGTTTCTTTTTAACAAAATAAACACATACATTTTATACAAAAAAAAAGAAAGCAAACTATCGTTTGAAACAAGATTTGAAATCGAAAATAATTGGAAAATCTTTTCAAACAAGATACTAAAAAAATTGTACTTTTGTAGATTCTGGCACACACCCAGTTTAAAAGGTATGACTAACTAAAGAATTTAATTCTTTGATTAATCACAGATGACGAATTAGCATTATAGACCAATAAAATGCAGATATTAAAGAAGAGGAAGTAAAAGATGAAGTAGCGAGAAAAATAAAAACAAGAAAAAAGAAAAATAAAGAAAAATTATTGTGCGATAATGATTTTTCAAACGTGCGCTTGCGTAACATAGTTGAATACGCGCGTCATTGAAAAAGTACACTAATAAGTCTTCGGTTTCGCTTTAATCACAGCCGCGATGATGGCGAAGTGACAGACGTAGCCTGAACGTGATTCATCGAACGTACGTTTACGGATTCCCCGATCTTCTTCCTTTTCGCGCGATATCATCCAGAAGGAGAGGATGCTCCGAGTACACTTAACTTCTATTTTCCTTGTTGCATTCTTCAAGGTATTCTGCGAATCGTCTCGTACAAGTTGAATGATACGACTCGACTCATGATTGTTTCGACTCGCGGTGTCCCTACTACCGCATCCGACCACGTCTTTGACGTGGAAATTGTGTTCCGTTTCGAGTCGGTAGAAAACGGCTCAGTCTCGTGAAGGTTTGACAAGATCGTGGGCATAACTCCGAGGACTTGCACATCTGAATCCGGGGACTTTGAACCATTAGAAAGCGCTCCAGAGTGATTCGCCAAAAAGTGCCTCAAAAAAAGTGCCTCGGAAATATGTAAGAATAAATAATAAATAAGAATATGTAAACGAGAAGTTATTGAAGAAGAATTCAACACGTAAATATATATTCTAGTGGTTCATAAGAAAATGTAATACAATATTCCAATAAAAACGCGATAAACAGTACTAACGTATTGATAGCAAAACAATGTAATAAAGCGGAATAATAAAATAAAAATAAAATTCGCTTAATGAAACGGTGATTTTGTGTGATCCACCACTACCGGTTCAACGACTACTAAATGATCAAGGTGCAAGATAAATATGTACTCGTAGAATGTTCAAAATATTTTGATTTGTGCGTAGGTGTTGATGTTTGCCTTATGAAATTGTTCTCTTTCTAATTGTAATTAAAACGTAACTGAAAACGTGATTTTAAATAAATATTTGGTTGCTCTTCAGAGTGGATATCTTTTTGACGAAGAGAGTGTTCTTCAATACGAAACGGCAAATTTTTAAAAAAGTGAGTTGTGCCATTAAAATAATTGTTTTTTTTTTTATCCGATTGATTGGATACGCATATATATTTGTTATCAAATGTACATGTTTGTTATTAACATCCTAAACTTTCTGTTTTTTAACATAATGATTTAAATGTCTGTCGTTCTCAGCATGAATCTGTAGAATAATTTCTCTTTCCTAAATAGTTTCACATTAAAGATTCTTTTCATCTGAACTGGTTGTTTGGCCAGATTGTTAAACTTGAATTGTATAATTCTTTTGACAGTTTGCAATTGAACAATTAAGCTACAAATATGATTCATTGATTTGAAATACTGTAGTCGTTAAAACAGAAATGTATAATTGGAAAGTAATTGAAGTTATACAAGCAAAATTATTATTTTTGTTGACTTATTCACATGTGACATACACATAGGTAAATCATTGATCCTTCGAGAATTATGAGCATAGTGTTTACTAATAAACGTACAAATCGACCGATCCGATCTTGATAGCGTTCTATTGTTTGTTAAATTATTTAGAAACAATTATTATCTACTGAATTATTTATCGCATATTATAAATGTCTTAAAATAACACTCTTTGTTTCTTGAAAACTTGGGTGTTAAACATTGCATTTTATTAACACAAAAACATGATCTGCTTAAATAATTAATTAAAAACATGAAAAACCATAATTCACATATTTGTGACTTTTTTCTGTATAAAATAAAAATCTTGAAATACAAAAATAATATTCTTTTAATTTTGTTTTGTAAATTACGCAGTTTAAATAATAATGGGTACATTATTAATAATATGATATAATTTTATATGCTCCAAAACCCAGGATGAAAGTGGTATATCAGTATTAACGAATCTTCTTCAAATGTTAAACAACTGCAATAAAATATAATAAAAAGAAAAATTAGTAATTTATTGTCAAGAAACTGTGATTCTAATTCTTTATTAATGAACATACAGTATTATATTATGTTTACAAATAACAGTTTATCATATAATATAACAATTCATGACATTCTACTCAAAATGTATTCGAGCTATCTGCGTGTTTTATCAGTTTTCCTAGTCACTTATGGTAAATAGTAATAAATCATATTACACTGCGAATCCAAATCCTGTTCTCTAATCCTATTATGTAAATGTCAATCTTATAATCGTATTTACATAATAAACTTGTATTTCTAAATTTTCCTTGAAATAAGTTACCTATTTTTTTTGAAATCTTTTTAAGACGCTCAAAAAATTTGTTTCTAAATAAAAAGAATCCAGTAATCACTTTGATTGAAATAGTTATATCAAAAATTATTAATTAAACTATTAAAAACGCGATTTATAAAAATAACTATTTCTAAATTATGTATTTTCTAAAGTCTGTGACAGATCCTCACGAAATGGCTAAGCTGTGCATCTTGATTGCGTTGCTGCAGTTACTTTGCACACTAGTACAAGAACAGAAATCTCCGTGTCCTCAATACTTCACTTTTATATCAAAACCTGGAACAGACGAAGTAATGGGACAGATCGAAATTCCATCCCCATCAAAAACTGGTGATCTCCAATTGAAAATAGCTTTTCAAATGAATGTAAAGTTGCCTTCAGTAAGTATTTTTTCTTTTATATTAATGATGCAAAAGAGAAGTATGTACACACAAGTTTATAGTTTATGCAAAATTTCTAATAATTTGCAGCACATGTAGTAATGACCAGAAGTTTCTTTGCTGAAGCATTTCTGAAACAAAATGATATAAAGTCATGCTGTTTGTAAAAAAATATTTTAAAGAAGTAAAGCATTCTTTTGCCTTATACATGTGAGGATATACTTGAAAATGACCGATCTAAAACTAATTATTTTTAAGAAAGTGTAGTTTAATTATATATTAAGTGTATATAAAAAATAATTTTTTACTAACACATTTTATGATAATCTTTAAGCACCTTCTTATATAAATAAACAAAATTCGATCATCGATACGTTTCAGGAATATGTTGGTCACTTGGAATTGGCACGATCACTAGAGGAATCTGCTCAAGCTGTTTATGAGGACAAGAATTTGTTGTATTATGTTCATTTTCCCTTACGCCATGTAATTCCGACAGTGACCGGGATATGGTTCAATGACCAACAATATTGTTCAGATCATAAAGGTGAATATTATATTTGATTGAAGGATTTGCTTGATATAAATGTTATGTTCGAGGGAACAGGAGCAAAAGTTACAGACATTCATTCTTTCAAGTTACAAATTCTTATCTTGCGTCCGATTATCCATAATTTACTGAGATTGCAAAGATACATTGAAAGATAAAGCTTACTCAACGCGCATACACGCCTACGCACGCGCGCGCGCGCGCGCGCGCACACACACACACACACACACACACACACACACACACACACGCACGCACACACGCACGCACACTCACACACACAAAACCTAAAATATTCTCACAAAAGCGTTGTGATATTTGTCAGATTTTGTTTCAGCAACTGAAGATATCGTAAATACTATCAAGTTGGAACATACTCTCACATTGCCAGACACGATCCCACGACGATATACTCTCTCGCCTCAAATCCCGAGTCCGACTGTCTGGTCTCAAACTTCGAGACCGACTCCCTCGCCTCAAACTCCGAGACCGACATCAATAAGTCAGCCAACTACTCGGAAGATAACTACTAACGTCACCCTCTCTCCGAGAATTAACCAGAATCCATTCTTGACGAAACGGATTCCGGCGCCGAACTCAAATTACGAATGTGGTAGATCTGAACATCCAAAGTATCTGGTTGTTAACGGAGATAAGATATCGCCAGGTCAATGGCCGTGGCTAGTGGCACTCTTCGTTGCTAACAAACGGATTGAATTCGACTATCGTTGTGGTGGTAGTATCTTGACGAACCAACATATTTTAACAGGTATGTTAATATAAGAAAAATCCTATATTATTAATATTCTGTGTGTCAAACAATGTGAGCTTTTTATGTTATGTTGACTTCCTTCCTTAGATCGCAACAGATTTATTTCTACCTACTTATAGCTTAGAATGGCCTAGATCAATAATGAGTATACTCACATCAATTATAATGTTTTTTCAGTACTTTAGTACTTTAAATCATAAATTTGAATCGACATAATAAACTCCAATTCATGAGACATAGTTTTAAGCGAGAAAAGTTAGGACAGGTCAATTATTTGCTTAATGGATTATTGACGAAAATAGTTTCTTTGTGTACTCTTACATATTAATATGTTAATAAACTTATGAATGTAACACTTTGTTATTTATTTTTTGAATACTTCTTGTGAAAAAAAACAAATAATACAATTAAACCATATTATGTAACATATATATCCAATATATAGTTAATTCTTTTTTTAAAAATCTTTACTGCAACACTTAAATATTTGAAATTGTCTCATACTTTAAATTAATGTTTAGAAATGTACCTTACCTTAAATCTGACCATTAGTTTTTAATTTTAGACTCAATAAAAAATTAGCAAAAATCAGGTAGGATATATAAGGTACGGTTACCTTATTGACTGTTTTGTTCTTTTCTTGTACTGTTTCCCAACAAAGAGTGGGGATTATAAAAAATGTATTTCATGCATACATTTTCTTTTTACAGCGGCGCATTGCCTGAAGTTGGACTTGAATAGCAACGACACTTTTCCCCCTAATGTGTTAATAGTGGCCTTAGGTCGATTTAATTTGACCCATTGGCGTGAAAAGGAATCCACGACTCGCGAGGTCGCAAACTATACGATCCATCCCGACTATGCGTATTATTACAACAGCGACTCTGATTTGGCGATTTTAAAACTCAGGGATACCGACTATAACGACTACATCAAACCTATTTGCCTGTGGTCCGGTGCAACCAATCTTGAACATATCATCGATCAAATGGGATATGTTGTGGGTTGGGGTTTTGATGAAGACAATTATCGTTTCACTGATGTTCTACGGTTGGCGAAGCTGAAGATAGTCAGCAGGGTAAGAACCGTTAAAAAATCTGTTTTTCTTATTTTTCGTGAATTTGATTGACGTACACGTTGAATTTCAATTAATAAGCGAAATTCTCTAAAAATAAAACGTTGGAAATGTGAGAATACATGATGACAACGAAATCGGATTTATATTGTGAAAGAACAATGTTTAGAAATTTTTACAACGAAGACGCTCAATACTCTATTTAATTTTGCTATGTTTGCACAGTTATGTACTCGTATGTTTAGATAATTAACTACTGTTATGAAATTATTATTCAATGCGTATATTGCAATTCTTTATAAATCATTGCGTGCAATCGCACGATAAAAACAAGTTTTTATTAAGTTCTTAAAGTAACGCAAAATGTCAACGATAGGGAGATATGTCGAATCAGATTTACCATTATCATTTATAAAATCAACTACTGCAAATGATGAAAATTAGACGTAATTTCACAAATTATAGATGGATTGCCTTAAGAATGACAGGAGTTTCTACTATTTCACATCTGATCGCACCTTTTGCGCCGGCTTGTCAGGAAGCACTCTTAGTTATGGTGACAGCGGAAGCGGACTGATGATTTTTAACTATGCTTTGCAACGTTATCACTTACGCGGCGTCGCTTCACAAAGGATAAGCAGTGGACCCATAGGAACATACGAATCTACCAAGTTCACCATTTTTGCTGACGTCGCCATGTATCTACCTTGGATTCAACAGCAGATTTACCCGTACAGTAAGTAGTAATCTCTTGCCTCAGAACTTGCCAAGATGTACTAGTTGGCAATCTTATTATGTAAAATTTATTAAAAACCATGGCACTTAATTATGCAAATGATTTAAAAATTGAAGTTACAAAATTATTTTTGATTTTTTACGGTAATTTCTCGTATCGTAATGCATTTATCACAATAGTAAAATGAAACGTATAAAGTGATATAATGTAATTATCACATTATTATTGTAGCTTTATAAATAATTAAGAATAAATCTTATCGTAACACGTGTTATAATACACTCTCTCTTTCTCTCTCTTTCTCTTATTCAATGTTCCACATATATTAATTTAACTTATTAAACGCCTAATCAATGCATTTTATACTATAATTACATTAATTATAAAAGTACAAAAAATATTCGTATTTATGTTAATGAAAGGAATCTGTTAAATGTAAATCTGTAACGTTTAAGCTTTGTCTGTTTAATATATATATATATATACATATATATATATTTTTTTTTCTAAATCCATATAAAATTGAAAGGGTTATAAGGAAAGGCTATGAGATTTACATGCATACTTTTTTACATCATTATACTATTTTATAAGTCTTAAAAAATATTTAAGTGTGTCAATAAAATTATTTCTTTTCTTTTAATGCAATATTAATAATCATTCGAGCTGTTCAACAAAATAGAACCTTGTTGTATCATGTTTATTTTGGGTGGGTCAACCGATTCCAACACTGACTAAAATAATATTTAATTATAAAGTACTTTGCAATGAAGGTGAGTTACACATTTACTTGAAGGGCTACACAAATGTCATATATTTCCAGAAAACAGAAGTAAAAGTTACAATACATTCTTTCGAATACATCAAATTAGTTCATATTTTGTATTTGATTGTGCATAATTTTTAAAAGCAGCAAAGATAAATACAAAGGTAATGATTACTGAAATATTTGAAATTTGTTTTATTATTACACACGTTTCTATATTTATGTAAAAAAGGAATTCACGATTATTCGTGTTCTCTGAGATTTTTTTTCCTAAAAGAGAATAAAATTCTTTTTCCTTATTTTAAAATAACATGAGATTAAAGTATTACTACAACGGTTTATTTTGTTTCAGAAACAACAGATGTCCAAACTACTAAAGAGATAGAGAGAATCGTATATTCATCAGGCGAAAACTCGATCACTCAAGAATCGTCACCTAATTTCCCTATCTTTGAGAGCAACATCTCATTATTGAATCCAGTGTCATTCAATGATACTGATTGCGGTAAACCGTTTCAGTTAAATATCGTAAATCCGTTAACTTATCATGGATTTCTGACACAGCCAGGCGAGTGGCCGTGGTTGGCAGCAATCTTTGTTACGAATACTTTAGAAGAAAACTTTCAGTTTCAATGTGGTGGTTCCGTTTTAACAACCAAACATGTTATAACAGGTACTCTAAAAAATTAAAGAAAAGCAATCCGACATTGCTAAATATACTTTCTGCGTCTCGAATGTCTACATAATAAAATATATTTTATGCATATTTACTTTTTCTTTTTAAAGCGGCGCATTGTTTGAAAATAAACATGGATAGCAACGAAACCTGGCCTCCCTATGCATTACTGGTGGCTTTGGGACGATTTAATTTGACCCATCGGCGTGAAAGGGGTAGCCTGTATCAAGAGGTCGCGAACTATGTGATTCATCCTGACTATACGCATTCTTTAAGTGGCGACTCTGATTTGGCGATTTTGATCTTCAGGAGGCCCATCAAATATGGCAATTCCATTAGACCTATTTGTCTATGGCCCAATAATTTAACTGATATTCAGCACGTTGTCAATAGGTTGGGATACGTTGTAGGATGGGGCGAAGACGAGACAGGTCGTCGAAACACTGACGATCCACGGATGGTGAGAGTGCCAATAGTGAAGCAGGTAAGACTAAATTAATAGTGAGCTAATTTTCTATCGCTGTTCGATCGGCATATAAGTTAAATTTCAACAAATAAAAGTTTTTGAAAACCAAATACCCGAAATGTGGGATGACACCTTGATGACAAGTCCGTAATATTTATATTGCGGAAGGAAAATGCTTGGAGATTTTTGCATTATTAATGACGTGAGGTCTTTATTTGATTTCGTTAAGTTAAGTAGTTATGTAGATTATTGTTAATGTGGCATTGTCAATAACAATATTTACTGCATGTGCCCATAACAAATAGATTTGTCAAAGTCTTTACACCCCTCAGGTGGAATTGACGAATGCGCCCGAACCGATAAGCTCGATCATCGATCACGCAACATAGGTGAATTTTTATCAAATTACAGGAGACATGTCTTCGTAGCGACACTACATTCGCGAGTTTAACTTCGGAGCGCACCTTTTGTGCTGGTTGGCTAAACGAGACAGGTCCTTGCAACGGTGACAGCGGGAGCGGATTAGCGATTTACGACGATACCAGTCGCCGTTTTCTGTTACGTGGTATCGTTTCACGTTCGATGCTTAACACAGCACGTTTGTGCGATTTTACGAAATACTTCGTGTCCGTCGACGTGGCCAAATATATATCCTGGATTTTGGTACAGATCTCCAATTAACGCTGATCTCGCATCGCGGAACGCGAAATGTCGTCGACAACCTTCTTATGGAGATTTACCAACAAAGTCACACCACTTGTATATCTGTGAAGATGAAAATTACAAGTTTTAGTTTCAATGACGATTCCTATAGCTATAATGAACTTATTACAATGTTAATATTAAAATTTATTAAAATATGTGAATATAAACGCATGAAATGTAGTTGTCTGTTTTTATGAATTTTTAACAATTAAGAATAAATCATATTATAACATGTAACAACGCAATTATAACGTGTTATAATATGTTTATCGATGTACTTATGAAATTTTCTACACTATATTGTATTATGTAATCTATCGTTTTGTTAATTTTTTACATTAAAAAATTACAAAAGGTACAAAAATATATTGCTGGCAATTTTAATTCATAATTACATTATATGCAACTACATTAAATGTATGCTATTCTAACGGTATAAATTTTAGTTGTCTAACATGTAAGTATAAAAGTTTTTTATAAAATAAAATTACACGGTTAAACTATACGCATACATACGTTTTCGTACTATACACTATTTTGTAAATTAAAAAAAAATATTTAAAAATACACACACAGATTAATTAAAATTAATCTTTTTTTTTATAAATACGTGTGTTTTATTTATTACGCTTTTTTGATATATTAAAAATAATAATTAGGTGAGAATAATAGAAAGAAAAAAATTACATTTCACCAGATAGTTTCATGACATGATCACGGTTTAACGCTGCCCACATCTGCAATCACGAATCTTTATATCGCTCCCGATAGCAGAGATTCAATTCGCGCTATCGCACCCGTACGCTTTAACAAAAGTAATTTACGATTGTTCACACAAGTTCAAACAATACTTTATATATATTTTTTCAATTTGACACCGTCGACAGTATGATTGAATCAGCTCTCGATGCAGAAAATGTGGCTCCATTGCGGTATACTGATCCACCTATTCGGATTTATCCTCACAAAATCGTCTAAATTAGACGATGCCGGAGGATATTCTTTGTCTCTATAAAGAAAACTGACGCTGAAGTTAAAAACGGCGGCAAGTCTGAAGCATAATCTTGGAAAAGTTCTTCACGAGTTGCCAGTAAGTTTCGCTTTTAGGATAAGTAAAACGTAAGTTTAAGAAATCGTCTATACGAAAAAAGGTCCAGGAGTGTGATATTGGAGATGTATCATCGAAATAAGTTAATTGAACGAATACGTACAAGTTTCTTCTAATTTTAACGGTTGATAATCATATGTTGTCCATCTTAATAATTTTATAGCAAATTCGATTGGAGACACTAGTGCACATGAAAGCTGTCGTATACAAAACGACGTAAAGATATATGTTTATTATAAATAAACGAGTTAAAGTGTAAAATTCTCAATATACTTTATTCTAGAATTCAGTATGTATTTTATTAATCGAGATATTTGAATTCTATTTTTATACTTAAATTATATCAGTGTACGACGTGCATTAATAGTACACTCCAGCCGAATTCGTTATTAAATCCAGTAGTAAGTAATACTTTTTGTGGTGCTTTTATTGTTTTTAAATAATAATTGTTTTTGAGAGATGTGTAAAGTAGTATTTCATTTTGGCGCAACGTCAAAATCTGTGCGATATGTTCTCCACTTACTTTCGATTCTTACAGATACAGAGTTATGAGATGCACCACTCCGTAAAGGTAATCGAGGATTATTTGAAAAATGGAGGTTCAATGCTCGAGTTTCTCGACGTTTTACCTTCCATAACGTACGCGCCTATCGCGAAGCAGTTGTACAATATCTTCGGATCCATGGAGGACCATTTGCCTGAGTATCTTCTTCCGGCAATATCCTTGATACGACGATCCCTGTCGGAAGGTCTTCTGGATGCCGACGAGATCTACAGACCTACTTTCGGACCGCTGAAGGCCGATC